>NW_007577837.1:360814-384993 GCF_000690725.1 Stegastes partitus | reverse complement strand
CAGCATTGAGGTTATGGCTTAACCACACACTCACAGATATACACATGCAAATACACACAGTGCTACACGGGGTTGCATACCTGGAATTCTTGGAATACCAGTTGGAGGCCTTGGATGCTTTTTGTTGGAAACATGAGATTATTTTTGTAAAAAACATGAAAAATCTCAGCTTGTTTCACTTTCAACATGTTTGCGATTGTGGAAGTTTGCTGCTCTGATGGTTGATGCTGATCAGCGTTTCTTCACCTGAGGGCCCATGTCAAAGGGAAACGTGTGCCATATCAGTCATGCAAATTTGTGAGGACCAGGTTGTCTCTCCTCCCCCCCCCCTCCCTCTGTCTCCATTCTCCCTCTCCATCTATCCAACAAGAGGCTGATTAATTCTCACAATTTTCCTGCTTTGATCGCTCCCCTCAGAAGCGGTACAAGTCGAGCTGTCGACACAGTGAGAGAGGGAGCGCTAACGATTCAAAGGTAGATCATCCCCCTCACACGCTGCCGTCTCACCATCCACTTCCATATTCCAGTGGAAAAGAGCAGGAATGTGAAAATAAAAGCAGCGAGAGGGGAGAGAAGACAGGATAGAAAAAGATGTGAGAGAGATGAAAGAGGGAAAGATAGAGTAAGGAGAAAAATCTGCCACGCCACACTGACAAGTGTGACATAACATCTGCAGACTACATGAAATAAAACAAAAAAAATACATTGAACAAATAAAGCAATATATGTATTTTTGCTTATTTAATGTGAGATGTTTACGAAGTAGTATACAAAAGAGAATGACATGCCAGACAGTAACACCTGAACAAAGACTAAAAGCAAAGATCTAAAGTTTGTGGGTTTCAAGTACAGAGTCAAAGGAAGAGCGTCTGACTGATTGGGAGATTGTCAAGTTAGACTTTCAGTTTGAAATTTACTGTAGGCTGAGCTCTGACAGCAGAGGCTTGGTCAGCTTTTAACTTAAATCTAGATTCTGGCACATGGCCGAGGATCTACGACTTCATTTAGGCCTATAGGAAGCAACTTGTAATATTGTATTTGATAAATATAAATTTGACAGCTGTAAAATCCTGTATTTAAAGCTGAGTTAGGCAGATTTCTGGAAAATAAAAAAAGTTGAAATATTGTGCTACTGCATCCTGCTATTGCCGGACCTGTGGCTAAAATCTCTTATCATGGAGGACATTCTGAAAAGCCTGAAAATGGAGCCAAGAGGAGATGAAGTCTAGTTTCATCTCAGTCTACTTGAATTACAATATGTTCAAATAGTTAGTGTGAAATTGATATCCAGCGACGTCAACAAAGAAACCTGCCTACCCCAGCTTTAAGTCATGTGAGCTAAAATAATGGTTACATGGCTCCTGCTCGCTGAATTGAAATATCTCAGCTACAGCTTGAGATCTGCTCTGATCCAAAGTTTTTACCTGATCCAAAAATACTCATGACTTTCTCATCTAAGATCCAATTAATCCTAGTTTTGTATTTCAGAGACAGATTGTAGCTCTTAAAATTGGTCTAATTAGTTTTAAACCTGCAAAGCATTCGCAGCAGCTCTAAGCAAGGAAAGACTTCAACATTTATGGTCAATACATATCTTAAATGACACTTAAATATCTATTTCTCATTTGTTGATTAGGTCATCTTGCTGTGTTTAAAAAAAAAACAAACAAAAAAACCCCACATCATTATATTTCACAAATATAGCTTGGCTTTGTGACAATCGCTAATTGTGTTGGCGATTACTTGGTTTTTTTAGGTCGTATTTTTATTTTTTGCTTGTTCACTTTGTAATAAGAAATCTTAATAGCTGGCACTTCACACAGATGCTCTGACACACTGAGGCCCTGACTCTTTGGGATTCTGGTTCTGTGCCCAGTCAGTTAGTTAATCCATCCATGTGGAGGAGTGAGACGTACAAGGAATCGTTTCTGATTTGTTGCCACGTTGAGACGGTTCTAAATGTAATCGAATGCAGTCATTAGGACCCTGATTTAGATCTCTTGTTTTTACTGTAGGTGTAATGTATCTGGCTATTGATTGTGTGACAAAAAGGAGATATTATACTATGTCGATCCTACGAAGAGAATCAGAATATCAATATGGTGAAGTTATAAAAAATGGAAAGGTGCTAAAGGAGAATTAAACTGAGAAATGAGGGCTTTGAACTTCATCGAACGACATCGGTCTTGATGCTGCTTAGACACTCAGCAACACCAGTAGCTATGTGCAGGCACATGTTGATTTTGTGCCACAATAGTACAGCAGTTTACAACAATAATGCCATCGCACATTTAATTTATCACCTAAAGCGGGAAGGAATGAATCAAGAAGAATTCAGCACGGCCAAAGAGCCAGAACAGCACGGAGGACATTTTTGATTAGTGTGTGTGTGATGTCGGTGGATCTCAACTAAAGATTTAAAAAAACATCGGCTGATATTACAGAATGAACTGAGCTTGTTCTGTGATACATTTCTGAGAGATCTCAAGCTTCGTTTTGGAGTTCATTAAAAATTACACTCAGCCACACCATCACGTGTTTCCACAGGTAGCTCCCCTCGCTCGGTTGATGGAGGGTCGGCTGTTATAAAACATACCTGCACATCAGCCCAGTGCTCTTATATCTCTGCTGGTCTCAGTAGACTTGTGCGTGTGTGTGCGTGTGTGTGTGTGTGTGTGTGCAGCGTGTGCACAAGCAGACATCTCATGTGCTCGTTTTTTTTTTACCCACATGTGGGGTCAAAAAGGTGGAGAGCAGAGGGCAACTCCCCTCTTATAGCAAACATTCGATTGGCTCTCGTTGTTGCCCTGACACAGTTTGATTGGCTGCTAGGACCAGCAGTCAGCACGCTGAGCAGGTAGGGGTGGGTCTTCTCTCTGCTCTGTTGCTAGGTTACAGGTATACCCAATAGATGTGGAGATATAGAGATAGAGTAGAGATAAGGCTGAGGATGGGTGTGGATCTGAGTGTTGATCCGTGTGTGCAGATGTGTCGCTGCGCGCGCATTCGCAAGCGATTTTCAGCATCGGGGAGGGGTCGGCAGGTCAGGAGGCTGGAAAGAAGAGTGACATGGAAGGGGAACGACGACGACGAGAGACAGAGAGAGAGACAGAGGGCTTCCCTGAAAGTACAAAAAAAAAAATGGTTTACTGTGTTTTAGCGCAAAGTCTTGTTCATACAGACAAACATCATTTATTCCTCCAATCCAAACCGACAGCTTATCCAAACATTTGTAATGGGCCGAATATGGAGGGATCTGAAAACGCCAGAATTTTCTTGCCATTTCATTTTGTTGGTTTCAATAACAAATGTTTCTTCATTTTGGGGATGAACAACAAAAAAATGTAGGGAGTTTTTTTGTTTGTTTTTTTTCTCACTGACCTCCTCAAAACTTCCAGGTGCAGCGGTGTAATTATTCCCGGCCGGGCAGATCCCAGGCCTGCGGTTGATTTGTAATTCATTAGAGTGTTGTTGTATTAATCACAGACTGCTCCAGACAACGCTGCTCTGAGAACAGCTGTTCCGCTGCACTTAGATTACAATCATAGAGCGGTCAGTCGCCACTAATCGGGGTCATTTATCAATCTGGAAGACCACACAGACGAATGTGAACACACTCGTACACACACACACACACACACACACACACACACGCACGCACGCAAGCACACTGATCGATGGCAGGGCAGGGCCAGTAAGAAGGATTGATGGCTGCTTGGCTGCTGCTTCGTGCATGTGTGCGAGGCAGAGTGTGCTGGCATGAGGGCAGGGAGCACACAAAGGCTAAAGATTTGTAAAGATTAACCTTCAGTCCATTAAAATGTGCGTCAGTCCTCGTCTCTCACAAATCAGTCGGATTGCGCATTTTAATTGTGTGCGTTTCGTCCTCCGCAGTCTTTCCACAATTCTCACTCCAAAAGCTGTACACATTTGTAGCGGCTTGATAAAAACATCTTAAGTTGAAGCCTGTTATATTTACTGCTTTGTTCCAGGACCGTCGAGCACATCTCAGTGTGGCTCAGCGTACATCAAGGAGGTTGTACTAATTTAGCATTTATAAATGTGCAATAAATGCATTATAACACGCTGTAATGCTGTTGTTAATGCATTTGTTAGCTGTGTACATCCACATGTAGAGGCTGCAGGATACATTTAAGACACTTAAAAATGTACTTTACGCTGCTTTACAACACTATATGGTGTAATCAACCATTTCTTAACATTTACGCTGAGTATAAATGCAAGAACTTGTAAAAGAATTCAGGTCCAGTTTAGTTAGTGTTTGTTTTATCGCAGAGATCCTGTTATTTTCCTAATTTACACCTGATATAATTAGAATTTCCAAGGTGTAAACAGACGCTAAGCCCTATAGGCATGCATTTCCTCCGAGAGTGCCTTCGGTACAAAGCTCCAGGGTTTGTTTGGAGTTTGGAGCTTTTCTTATTGGCATTTTGGCATTATTGAGACTGTTGAAAATCAGACACCAGCTCACGATCGGAACGAACCTCCCTGTGAGGTTGGTGCAACTTTAAACAGCCTCACGCCAGCATCACAAACTACAGGCCCTCTGCTTATACCTGTTTACTGTGGAGCAACAACAGGAGTGAACGAGGTGCTTCTGATGGTTGGATCTTGTAAACATTCCCCACACTTGTCCTGACTCCTCCATGTTGGTCAGGCCAAGAACATTTGGCTGTCTGGGAAATCTGTCAGACTGCTGAGAGAAGATGAACGGATGGGTGAGACAGAGAGAGGAGAGGGAGGAGCAATGGGGGAGGAGGGGGGAAATTTGCTTTATTTTTCCAGTGCTGAGCTGATTTTGGAGTAAATGATGCTCTCCAGTTTTTAAATTCTCTTTCTTTTTTTCTTTTCCAGTGCTGTCCCTTGACCCGAAGTTCATTTTCTCTAAACCATTCTCATTTCCACTCCTTGTCTTTTTACTTTTCCTCAAATTTTCTACTCAATTGTCGTCCGTCACTTTTAAATGATCTCATTTTTCTTTTACCGACTGCTTTCTTTCACCTTTTCCGGACCGGTTATCGCATATTTCTACCTCTCTATAACTCCTCTGCTCATTCTTGTCTGCACGTCTCCCTTTGCCTTCCTTGTACTGCTGATTCATAATCTCTGTTTGGATAGAAAACAGAGGGAGGGAGCTTCTGTCCTGATGAATAACAACAGGAATTGGGAGAGAGACAGAGAAAGCGAGAACGGGATACTGAGGCAGCCCAAACTGTCTGTCTGGCTGGTGCTCCGTCTCTTGGTCTATCTGCCAGACTGTCAGCAACTGTGTTTCTGTCTGTGTCAACGCTCTCACCCTGAACCAAAATTTCCACAGATCATGCTGTCAGGCTTACCAGGTTTGGTTTACTACCGCTATTCTTAGGCCTGCGCCGTCCAGAGTCTGTTTAAATTATACGACCTGTTGTCTATTTTCTTTTTCCCCAGCACCTGGGTCTGTCTTCACTCTCACACATTTAGACCACTTACGATTATGAGGAATGGAAAGAGGCGGAGGTGAGGGAGGATGGGGTGCTAATGGAAGTGTAGGAAAACAAAAGAGATGGAGAAGAAGAGAGGGAGGAAAGGAGGTTATGAGGCAGCAAGAGGGAGAAAGGAAATAAAGGGAGGGTGTAAATACTAACAACAAAAAAAAAAATCCTACTAGTTGACCAAAGGGCACTGTTGGGGAGGTCTGATTCATAAGTAGGAAGTTGTTTCTGGAGATAACAGACGAAAGCCTCGGAGTGGAGTAGTGGGGGGACTGGCAGTGGGCCTTTCCTGTTTACCCATGTCTCCTTCTCTTCCTTTCACTGCTGCATTTTTACAATTCCTCACTTTTTCTTTATGCAGAGAGTTGATTTTTATCAGCCTGAGTGGAGGGTTGAAACCTGAAATGACCCAGACTCTGTGTGTGTGTGTGTGTCTGTGTGTGTGTGAGGAGAAAAGAGAGAGAGAGAAGTTTGACTGGCGTACTGTAATCAAAAATGTAGGTCAAAGATGAACAATTTGCAAATGAGGTGCAGAAAAGGGGATGAGAAATATAGGGTGACGGGGACAGCGCTGTCATGCATGTGTATGTATGTCGGGTTTTTGGCGAGTGGCTTTTTTCTTTTTTCTTTTTTGACCATTTTTAGAGACCACTCTACGTAATGAGCAGGGTGACAGGGATGAGGCTGCATCGCTAAGTCCTCTGTGGCTTAAATCACGCTGGCATCTGGCTTATACCACACACACGCACACACACACAACCTGCCACTGTGTGTGTGTGAGCATGCATGTGTGAGTGTTTTGCAAAGGCCACAGTCAGGGAAAAAAAAAGGTTTGAGAAAGTTTAAGCACGACAAGTCGTCTCTCCCTTCGTGTGTTTCATGTGTTTATATTGTGATAAATGTTGTTTGCTGCGTCGGATTTATTCTCCTCATCCTCCTTCCATATCCCCGATTAACATAATTGGGCAATCACCTCGCTCCTCACAACATTAAGCAAATAATTTAATTCACTTAATGAATCTGTCTTAATACTTAACCCTAATTGGAGTCCCCTAACTCTTCCTGCACTTTCTGCTCTCTACCTTCTCCTCCTGCAGGAGTAAAGCAGTGGAGAGGAAAAGGTTTGCCAAGGGTCATAAATGTCTTTTATATTTAGCTTCACTGAATGTTTTAAATAGCTTTGCTTTACACCGCTGGCATAAATTTCACATAAATCCACTTTTATTTTTATTTTTTTCCCCCCCAGAATCGTATTCCTAATCCACACACAGAACTTGAGCTTGTTTTCAAAGGTGTAATTTGCCGCTGATGCGATTAAATAAAACGCTATTAACGTTAGCGGTGACGTGTCATCTTAATCTCCCTCTCTGAAAGTGTGTCTAATTTTTCAAATCAGCCTTACTATTGTACGAGGCTGATTCCGTTATGACTCAAAGGGTGAATGAATGGAGGGTTACGCAGTGTGAGTGAGTCACTATCAAAGCTATATTTGTGCGTTGGATGTGTGTTTGTGCGACTGTGCGCACCCTGCGTGCCCGCGAATGCATGCGTGCAGTCGTGTGTGAAGTTAGCCAGCAGTAGTAGGGTTATGAATCAGATCAAACACACACACAAACCACACATAGTGACTCCACATCAAACACACACACACACACACACTCTTACACTGCCTGCTCTGGACTGAGCTGAAGGGCCCCGACCGGGTGTGACTTTGATCCTCACCACAACATCCGCTCTTCCACTCCAGCACTGCTTTTCTGCTACTCGTCCGTCTCACGTGCCCCTCAGGACACTTACCCCGGTCTCAAGTTACTCCTCTCAGATCTTCAAATAGAGCTCGGTGTGGTTTTAAACACAGAAGATCCTCCAGTTGTAACTCGACACTCAGTGTTTAGGATCCAGATTTGGAGCCTGCAGATCTGGCTTCAGGTCTCAGAGGGGAGGGTTGTGGTTTAGTGTCACCGTCTCTATGGCCATGAGAGTAATAATAACCCAATCTATACGTTGAGTTGCGAACATGAATAGTGATATTGTTGGAGGATGAGCCAGATGTGAAGATGTGGTGCAAGATGTGCTAATATTATCCTGCGAAAAAACATGTACTCAAGGGTGTGTTTAAGTTGATTCAATCTTACGACTGGCCACCACCTGAGCTACACCGAGCCCTCACAATCGTCCATGCTGGTCTGCATGTTTACTGCGCCTTTCAAACACAACAAGACCACTGCTGTAATAAGGTCAAAGTCAAAGTGTAAAACGGAAAAATATTTGCAAACCTCACCCGATGGTTTTGAACCATTCAGGTTATTTGGGTTGTGAGATTTCTGGAGGTCAGTCATTAAACACTGCCCTAGTAGGTTTAAAGTGTGTTTCTCAGGTGTAATAGTTCATTATCATGTGTGACACTTCATTTTCATTTGCAAAGTTTTGATTGCATGTGTCTCCATTTTACTTTCATGTACGTTAATATGTGGAATATTTGCTTTTCATTTGATTTTTTAAGTGTAATATCATATTTCGTTTTTTATTTTTTTCATTATCATGTATGATGCTCCTTATCAACCCTGTATACATTACTTTTTACTCATCTCATCTCATCAATGACACTGATTCTTACTAGAAAAAACTGTGCCACAGTTTCCTATGGATGTGTTTCACTGGAACTCATAAAAACTGTACACAGCTCAGGCATCATTAGCATTTATGCAGAAGCCATGATCATACACATTGTAAACTGCTACTACGAAGGAACTAACCGTGTGGCATGTTTTCCTATCCCCATGTCGCCTTGCCTGTGTGCACACGATCGGATGTTGTGGTGGCAGCTCATAAACATAAAACATACGTACATAATAGAAGTCCACATTAGGCAGATGCTCCGCTGTGACCTTTTCAGCAGCGCTACTTCCTGCGAGAGATCCAAAATATAGACGACAAAGGTTTGCAGAGGATGATAAAATGTAGAGAGCGATTGTGTTAAATGTCTCATGAGGGAAGCGAAGCTAATAAGCTAAATTTTAACATGTCAAACCTAATAAAGCATCTTCAGGCTCATCACCCAAAGGAGCACAATGAATTTACTGTAATAAGAGAACAGCAGCTAGCAAGGCGGCTGTGGCAATCCCTGAGCAGACACGAGCAGTTATAGAGTGATAATGCTAAAACCGCAGCAATTACAGAGTAAAATGGCAGGAATTTATAACAGCAGATCAACAAGCACTTCTCAGAGAACATGAGGTTTACTTTGTTTGCTGAAGAACCAGTCTCTGATGTGAATGTAGTGTTAGCTTTTGTAATTCTGTAGGAATGCACTACGGCATTCAAATTTTTTCACTGACATTTATTTTTACCCATCAGCCTTTGCCACAAAGTCACACGGAGGCGTCAAAACACACAAACGTCATGCACTCACTGTCAGAAGAAGCAGAACTGATTATTTCCAGTCATATCACTTATGGATAAATTCCCATAACTTTGGTAAGAAGTCATTTAAAAAGGTGCTTTTTTGACTTTTTTTTCTTTTAAACCATTTCTAATCCAGATGATTTTTGTTTGAACAGTGTGAACAACAGGTGCTAATTGCCAAAGCAGCAGGATTTCCCATGATGCAGGCTTAGAAAAATATAAACCAATAGACTAAAAAGATGAAAGGAAGACTTCAGAGATTATGTGCGTTTTATGACTGTAGACGAAACCAAGTTATGATGTTACTTGTAGCTGTAGTTTTGTTTCACCAAAGTTGTGCAAAGTAGCCAATCCTTGCTGATCTTAAAATCACGGATTCGGTGTCTTATAGCAAGTGTTGACTTGAAGGCCAACATGTCTCATAGTACAGAGGAACTACAGGAACACTCATGAAAGAAATCCTAACCAGACATTTCGAAATGCAGCAGAGCAGAGAGAAGACACAGATAAGAAAGACGTCCTGACTTTAGCTCTCCAACCAACCCTCATGGTTGATTTATCTCGTCTTTGAGTGACCCCACATGTGTCGGCCTTTGACAGCTGATCATATAATGCAGATGAGCCTGAATTTCCCCGATCTGGACCTCGTGTTCAGCTCCCTCTTGACTAGGACTCCCGCTTTAGAAAAGATGGAGACAATGAAGATGAGCGCAGAGGCTTTGATGCTTTATTCACGTCACTTTTTCAAAGGACGTGTCCAGTTCTTCAGCTTCCTCGCACCTTCCCCTCTCCCCACCCCTCAACGCTGGCTCGGATCGATCCAACCACGTCTCCCAGTCCCACATGTCATCTTTTTTCTTTGACACACTCTCCCCACTGCTTGGTATTCTGGAGTGGAAATGCATGCACCATCGCAGATCCATCAGGTCCGATCGGAATGCCGCACCATGGCTCGGAAAAACAGAGGGATGAGGGAAGGGAGGAGAGAGAGAGAGAGAGAGACGGGAAATAAGGGGGAGCAGGTCAGCGGCTTGTCGACGTCCTTCTGGGAGCGAAACCTCGGACTAGCAAGGAGAAAGAAAGAGAGGAGTGGGAGAGGATGAGGGTGAGAGAAGGAAAAAGGGCACCCTTTGATTTCTGAGGAGCCATTTTTGTTAATGTTGTTCATTTCCTTTCAAATCAGCCACACAAGTTCTTTATTTTCCACAGCGGAGTCAGTCTATAGTAGACCAACATGCATCCACAAGAGCATCGACTTTGTTACACTGAGGCTCCTCGTACTGTACTATAGCTGATAGACACGTCATACATACAGATGCCAATGAAACGGCTTCTCTCATGACTGAACTTCATACAGTTTACCCCTGAGAAAGATACAGGCGTAATGAATAGTGTCTGTTTTGTCATCTTCATGTAAAGTCTAATCAGTTTTCCTTCTGCAGCACAGTGGCCGAGACAGCTTGACACATTGCAGCTTAAGAAAATGCATCGGCAGTTTGAAGGGAAAAAAAAAAAACATTACCAAGCAAATCACAGGCAAATTAGGACAACATTCACCAGTCTGAGAGTCCTCAGCATGAAGAAATGCACTGTAAAAACTGAAACCCCAGACAGCAGCAGAAATGCTGCACAGTCATAGAAATGACTAGATGTGTTTCCGTAACAAACAATTCATGCACATTTTGAGGTATCGTATTAGAAAAGTGAATGGAAACAGCAAAACAATAATTTTAGAAAAACTAATTTTGCTCAGTGCTGTAAGTTAGCTCAGTGCTTAGCACTTAGGGGCAGATAGAAGATCCCCGGTTTGCATCCTGGTTAGGATGGCCCGTGCAGCGTGGGTTCTCTCTGGGTTCTCTCCAGCTTCCTCCCACAGTCCAAAAACATGCTGAGGTTAATTGGTGATTCTAAATTGTCCATAGGTGTGAATGTGAGTGTGCTTGTTTGTCTCTCTGTGTAGCCCTGTGATAGACTGGTGACCTGTCCAGGGTGTCCCCTGCCTTCACCCTAATTTGGCTGGGATAGACTCCAGCAACCCTAGTGAGGATTAAGCGGTGTATAGATAGTGGATGGATGCATGGATGGATAATTTTGCTCACTCGAGTTTATTTTTGAAACACCATCTCCAGATAATTTCGGTAAAGCAAACACATGACCGATCAGCTGTTTCTGCTTCTTCTGTCGTGTTCGCCATTGGACACCATGAGACGTGGCCTAACCCAGCTGACACAAAGAATAACTAGAACTTTCCAAACAATACCTGAGGGCTTCTCTCCACTTTTCTCTTAGAAATGTCTTAAGTTTTGCTTTTTCCTTTTTATTTTTCTTCAGGGATTTTTAGTTGTTGTCACACAACTGGTTGTGTTTCAGACTTCTTCTACTCCGTTTATTCCACCATGCGTAAAGTAGCCGGTACCCCCACTTCTGATGACACTGTCCAGCCTGGTTTATTCACTCCATAGCAGTTAATGGACACAAGTCTGTTTTCTCGCATTTTCTCTTTTTATGTCTTGTAGCATTTCAAAAGTTCACTTACAATTCATCTGAATTCTGCAGAAACACATAGAGACACCACAAAAAGATGAAAGCACTGGACAAATGAGATAGCAAAGTTGGTTAAAGTTGGTTTTATTTGAATATTTTGACTGTGTGATATTAAAAGTTATAGAATTTTCCTTTAAACCTGTAATATCAGATGTTTTTTGTCTACTGTTTTACTATTTACTCTAGTTTTGGCTCTTCTTTGGTTTCCCTGGACTCCTCAATATCTGGCTCCAGTTAAATATCTCTCCAGCTAGTTGCCAATTTACTCCCGTTTCTCTTGTGGTTCTGGACAAGAAGGTTGCAGTGGGATTATCTCAGCTTTCATGCAGTCAAAGACTTTCAGATTATGCTGTTATAAATTTGTAAACTGTCTTATAGTTTCAGGCGATGTCATGGTCATTGTGTCGTTGGACAAGACACCTCACCCACCTTGCCTGGTGTGGATGTGTATGAATGGATTGTTTGAGGCGGTGGTCAGAGGGGCCGTAGGTGCAGAATGGTAGCCATGCTTCTGTCAGTCTGCCCCGGGGTGGCTGTGGCTACAATCGTAGCTACCACCACCTGAATGAATGTGTGTGAGTGAATAATTGACAGTGTAAAGTGTCTTTGAGTGCCTAGAAAGGCGCCATATAAATCTGATCAATTATTATTATTGTTAATAACTGAATTATTATTATACTGTTTTATTATTTCTGCATTAAAATATGGTTGAACTGTTGCTTTTCAAATGTGCATTTTTGTATTTGCATTTCAAAAACGAGCCTAGAGGTTGAAAGTATGACTGTATTTATACTATGAAGATCACTGCTGTGCTTCATAGATATAAGCGTGTCAGTGTCGTCAACCACTGGTGCGATTTCTGACCCCATTGGCTTTCAGCTAATCTCTCCCCATTACACACAGCTTTTCATTGCACATTCTTCTGTAATGCATACTGGATTTTTTTTTTTGTATCATCAGCTCACTTTCCTCTCTTCAACTTGCTCATCATCTCTTCCCTTCTCCTGTCAGAAGGAAGGGAAAAGCAGACAACCAAGTCCTGATAGTATCAATGTTTTTTTTCCCTCCTCTTTTCTTCATTTATCACTCTCTTTCTTTTTGGTCTCTTCTTCTCCAAAGCCTCTCCATCCTCGCTGCGTGTTCTCCCCCATGGCTTTCCTCTACAGCAGTGCGTTGCCTTGGTAATTACCAGTTGTCTTAAACAGACAGATGGAATAAGAGAGAGTGACGGGCAATTTTCCCAGCGCCTGTTTTCCCCATGTATGTGCACGCAACTCTTTTTTTTTTCTTCTTCTTGCGTATGTGTTCTGTATGCACGCTTCTTTACTTCTCCTCGCTCGCTCTCTCATGCACTTCCTGTGAGTTTGCATTTGTGCTCGGCCGATGTGTGTTTTGTGTGTGTGTGTGTGTGTGTGTGAGGCAGACGTGGGGAATTACCTGACAGGATGTGTTAGTCAAGGATGGAAATGGGACAGTCTCATCTGCTGCTCTTGTGTTGGCCATTTTAGATGCCAGGTGTCACTCTGGACCTCTGCAGGGCCTCGGGAGGCATCACTGCTCTCCCCTACCCTTTTTCTCCCAGCATGCCCTAGACACAGCAATGGAGTAGAAACCAAAAAAAAAAAAAGCTTTCAGAGAGGAGAAGAGAATCTGGGTGTTACGATGAGTATTATCACGATGTCAGAGTTCACCTATGCATATTCATGTCGTCCAATTAATGTTTGTCTTTCAGGCTGGTATGATCAGGACGGAGCAGGAGGAGTTTTTTATCGAGCCGGTGGAGAGGGGTGATGGAGTGATAGAAGAGGAGGGGGAGGAGGGAAGAGGAGGAGGAAGGACGCACATCGTCTATCGCTCTTCGGCCGTTAAGAAAGTGCCCATCAGCAGCGCAGCGGCAGACTTCCACTCCAGAGGTTAGTCTGTGGCTCCTATTGTGCTACCCTCCACTTTAATGCGTCCTTCACTGGAAGCTCTTCACGCACACTCCAGTCCTGCGCCGTTGTCTCCGTTATGACATCCGAGATCATTCAACCCCCCCCACCGAAATTTTAAAACCTGCACTGTTGCCCGCGATGCATCTCCAAACACAATCCAGGCCTCTTAGATAAACAGGTATCTCAAATCATTCTTCCCTCACACACACCTTGTTATATAATCATATCAAAGTATTGAATGCGACGGCAGTGAGTCACAGTGTGAGCACACCCTGCTGTCAAAAAGATTACACCTACACACACTCAAACACATCCTCCTGTCACCGCACTAATTTTCCAGTGAGAAAGGAGTGACATATGGAGACACACGTGTTTGTAAGGTAGCAGCCTCTGCGTCTTTTACAGAATTATACGCTGCCTTGACTGCCTCAGCAATTAACAGCTGGCGCTCGAGTCTTTTGGTTTCTCGTCGTGTTCTCCTCCATTTTCTACTCGACGGATAAAGTCAGCGAACTGAAACAACACAAAGGGACTTTATTTTATAGAAAGCCATATGATTCGAGGGAAGGAAGACATAATAGGCTTTAATACTCAAGGCCGGAATACTATCACACATACAAAATTATGTTTTCACGATTAAAAAATAAATAAATAAAAAAATCTATTCATCTTTTTTTTGTCCTGTATTACTTCTAAATCTTACTTTTTACAATGTAATTTATTATTCAAAAGCCGACGTGGAGCATTTATTTGAATGAACATAATTGGGAGCACATAATTCACTGCAGCTATGAAGACAAAAGAGCAGATCATGCATTTTCAATCAATAGAAAACACTTGCATTTATCTTGACATTTATTCTTTACTTCTTAATGCCAGATCTAGTAAACATCTCTCTCAGATGCTCATGCATAGGACAGGGGAAATTGTGTAAATCTGGCTCAATCTGGTATTTAGTTAAATGTGCTACATAGCTAAATGTCAACAGTCTTTCTCCAGAATTGCAGACTCTGTCTTTAATACAGTGGCCATAGAAATTTGCATAAATTTAAAGGAATATTTCGATGACCGTATATTGATGCACGCCATGAAACCTAGATCGTACGTTATGTTACTGAATGAAACTTAATAATCAGATTAAATGTTGCTTTAACTTGTCGTGAGAAAGAATGCTGCAGGTTTTTTTTGCAGGTACATTTAGCAGATCTAAATTATAACAAAACGTGGATTCTCTGAATGGTGATTACATACCACAATAGCATTGCCTACTTCTGCTGAGCGTATTATTGTTGACCTTCTTATTGCTGAAAAGAGCAGAAAAAAGGAAGAATAATCACTAGAAAATACTCCGTATTATCAGCTCTACTGTCAGGCAATTCAGCACTTGACTTGCAGGTGAAAATATCCTTGCAACGCATGCCTCAGGTTTGTGTCAGTAGAAGTAGCCGTCCAATCACTCTGATTGATCTGATGCCTACGAGTGAATCAATTGACCCCGACCAGTGCAAGAGTCTGTATCTCAACTAATCACCAAAGTGGAAATATTCTCGAGGAAGCGAGGCTCCCGCGTTGTACAGGTGCGAGTCGAAGCACTTTATAATGAGTGCATTGCAATACATGAGATCTGTGTCTTCCTATTCTGAGCCGTTGACTCAAGAATGTCTAATAATACACAGAGAGAGAGAGAGAGTTTCCATAGGAACACCCAGCGAGGACAGACTGCATTAGAGTAACACAGATCTGCTCCCACTGTTACTGATACCTGGCAGTACATCCACATACATACACACATACGTATGAGCATGAGCACGTACACACACTGGGGGAGGGAAAAAAAAAAACAAAAAATACAGCGAAACTTTACGGAAACACATGCACATATCCAGGATGTAACCACACACAGCTTACACAACTCCCTTGATCATACATCTACACTTCTGAACACACATACATGCCGCATGCACACAGACACACACACACACACACACAACGCGTCTCACCGCTCCTTGTTGCCTTTGAATCTTTCTTTCTAATGAAGAGTGGGGTGCAGATCAATAGCGTAGGATAGAACAGGCCACTGTGTGTGTGCGTGTGTGTGTGTGTGTGTGCGTTTGTGTACGTGTGTGTCTGTGCGAGGATGGCGTGGGCATGAGTTCTGTGGTCGTCTGGCTTTGAGTGCTGGGATTTTCAAGGCTAAGCAGACAGACAGACTGACAGACAGACAGACAAGCAGGCATGTGCTGCTCCCAGTAGCATTTGATGTGGATCTCTCTCTTCGTTTCTCTTTTCCTTTTTTTTTTTTTGTTATTTTTTTTTTTTTTTTTTTTTTTTTTTTTTTTTTTGTCTTAGCTATTCTGGACCACANCTTTTTTATCTCTTGTCTTAGCTATTCTGGACCACAACATTATGTAAACATCAGGTTTACCTTCCAGTTGTTACATCATATCACTGTAATATCAGAGCCACATGGATGTATAGGAGTCTTTACAAACACTGTTTCCCCTCAAATTAAAACCAAGTCTTTGTTGCTCACCTCTCATTCTCTTTCCCAAACAATCCTCCCCTCCCCCTCCCCCGTAGATCAATCAGAGACATTAGCGAATTAATTAATAATCAATCAATCATTTCTGAAGCTCTCCTGCGCCAGCCTTGCTTAATTCACAACCAGTTATTGAATGTTGGACTCATTTCCTGGCTAAAGACAGAGGGAAGGAAGTTATATTTAGCAAGGTAATAGAGGAGCTCGAGAAGGAGAGAAAGAAAGATGAAGAAGGAGCGAGATTGATCGGTTTCTTACGCCATAAGCTGAGGAGGTGTGAATCAATGTCCTAAGTGGAGAGAGCAAGCTTTATTATTAATGTGGCACATTCGTCAATTAATCGCTGCGGCGATAGAAAACGAAGGATTGCCATTCTTTTTTTTTTTTTTTTTGCTGCTCCATCTTTCAATCTGTCTGTCCTTCCCCACTAGCCATTTCATTTAACTCCTTTTAGCTGTTGATCAATTGATCGAAATAATTTTAGGTTTTTTTTGTTTGTTTGTTTTTAGTCCTCTGGGTTTACCTTCACTTGCTGTTTTTTTTTTTTTTTTTTTGCTACAAACAAATCATCATCTTGCATTCCTCCATATTCCAGAGGCAGGACAGTGAGGGTGGACTTTAGTGGGTTTGTCTTATTGGACTGTGCATGTGTTCCTGCAGCTGCATGTACACAAACATGTGTTTGTTGTGTGTCAGTGCAGAGTTGCGTCCAGGGCAGTGAGACATGATGCCCAGACAGATGGACTACCACAGGGCATCTTCCCATAATCCCATTCATCTATTTTTTTTCTTTTCTTGGCTGAAATCTCACATAAATATTATACATAAACATCCTACATTCTCATTTTCGCACTGTTTCTCGCAACAATATTCGTGCATGTCGAGGCTATTCAATGTTATATTTTGGTCTCGTTTTGAAGACTTGTAGAACAAGAAAAATGCAGTCCTTTGCAGCTCACTTGTTTTCATTGACATTTCAGAGATCTGTATTGTTCTCAAAGCAGAAAGGCTCCCTGCAGCCTCTGGGGCAAAGTGACTGCAATTAGCTGGTGGGCTGACACTGGGCGGAGGACCGAGGCAGCTACACAGGACCCCGTGCTTTTAGACAAAGCCTGCGTTTGTTTCACCCCTCAGGTGGTGCTGTTCTACGCCCCTCTCGTATGTTTTGTGCTGTACCGTATTGTGCTTTACCATTCGAGGCCGATGTCGAGCCGCTGTCGATGTTTGTTTGCCACATTGCGCAGCGCCAATACGATGATGCGCAAGCCTTGGCCGGAGCTAAGAGGAAGCAGGAGAGAGGGTCAGACGGAGGCCAGCGGTGCTCGTCACTGTGGCTTAATGTCTGCCTCCCACATCCAGAAAATGAAGGATGATCCCAGGAGTCCCACTCTCGCTCTATCTCGCTCTACCTCGCTCGCTCACTTCGCTGCTCCCTTCTTGCTCCGTCTCTGCCGGTGTGATGCGAGGATAGTCATATGGTGCAAGGGTTTTAAGAGGAGACTCATGACTAAGCACTTAGAGATGTGAGCACACACAGCTCATAAATGGCCTGAACTCATCTTCAGCGTGTAACAGGGGGGTCCCAGCAGACACTTTGCAAATATGGCGCGCCTCTTGTTGGAAATCCCAAATAGCCTCCATGAAAACTCTCGGAAGGTGACATTCTCTGTCACTTGAGCCGAGACGGTGATGAAACATCTTCCTAACCTCTTTGCTTTTTGAGTTTTGCACAAAGACAAAAGGGAATTTCTAGTTTCATTGGTTGTATTTTTGTAGTTTTGGCCGTGGTTCAAATGCTAAAAAGAAGTCAACACTATCAGTCATACGACCAGACAGGTTGTAAAACAATCTTCCAGATTTGCCAAATTTTTTTTGGACGGAAGAAGAGAAGTATGGTGAAACTGCTACCCAGAATGTCTGTTGTAAACATCAAGACAGTTTTCCTTTTCTATGAGTGATTGTTACCAACTGTTTTGTGTACTTTCTGCTTTCCAACCAAATTTAAGTGATTAGAACAACATGGTTCAACTGTTAACTTGTCTACAACTGGTCTCATTATCTAAACGCCACATTGCAATAAACAACAACAACAAAAAAAGAAATCTGTAATCACTACTTAGCAGACACAGTAGAATGCATTTACACAATCTGATTCCTCAAAACATCACTCATCTCACGTTTAACTGCAAGATTAATGCATATGTCAATTTCTATTATCTGGCCCAGTTCCCTGAAGCAACATAATTCCGTTGCAGCAGTGTCTTTCCATTCGCCCTGAAGTAAAATGGCTGTCTAGGCCTCGGTATGAACGAGATCGAGCCGTCTGAACTTTGTCTGTAGGCTGGTGTTGTTAGCCCTGAAGCGAGCGGTTTTCTAGGAGAATTCCTTCGCCATATGTAACCAGTGTAAACAATGTCATTTGCCAAGGCCCGTCTGAGGCTAAGCATTTTTAGCAGGGAAAACCCAAAGCTCAGCGGCAGATTCCAGAGTTCGGAAACCTTAGTGTCTTTAAATAGAGGCCGTAAAGCTCAAGGAAAAAGTCCCAAAGAAACACATATAGACTTCATGAAAGAAAGTTATTTGTAAATTGTTTATTCAAGACTTACTTTTTGAAAAACAGAATCCTTGCAATAATTTTGGCTGTCTCCCATCATATAAAAATGTATATAACAAGATGCTTTCCTTCGATTGTTGCCACATTGTAAAAATAGCTGCCGCTGGTTCTATATCAACAGAGCGGCACCGCGCTCTCACAGCTTGTATTATTAACCAAACACGTGTTTTATGTATGTAATAACTTGTAATGCTGTATAATAACATGGGTGTTATATTGGGCAGCAGGGATTCGCTTTGAATCAGCAGTGTCCATTAGTGCATACCTGCATAAACACACACACACACACACACGCAGTAAAGTAGAAATAAAGAACAAACACATACACAGGTGCAAAAACACTCTCACATGTGTGCACACATACACAAGACACACACACACACACACAGGCAGCTACAGTATATATATGTGTGAATGGCCCAGGTGTGCTTCTGGGAGGAAATTACAGTGTTAGAAGGGGAAGTATTTCTGCGGCCAGCTGCTTCCTCTCTCCCTCTCTGTGGCCACTGGCTCTTCCCCTGGAGAGCACGGCTGCCTTATTACCACACTCAGCATATGTGCGTGTGTGTGTGCGTGTGTGCGTGTGTGTGTGTGTGTGTGCGCGCGTGCACATGTGTGCGTCCCTGTGCATTTGAAGGTTTTATTCCTGGCCTGTTTAACTCATGGCTGACTGACGGCATTTGTGCGCCGGCTGGTGTGTGCTGTATGGTGTGTGTCCCTCTGTGTGTGTTCTCCCTCTGGCCTGTCTGACTCCTCACCTGCTAGTAAGCTCCCAGCAGGCCCTTCCATTGAGCCGTCACTCAGCGCGCCACAGCACTGCCTTTAAACCGAGCAGTACTTCAGGTGTAATAGCAGGGTGCGGCCGACCTCTGCTCCAGTCTGCGGCCGCCGGACTGACCCACACACCGTCTGCATGCTTGTGTATATCTGTGTGTAGGTTTGTGTCTGTCTGCAGGGCAAAGAGAGAGAGTGAGCGAGGAGAGGATGAGGTGGAGACGAAGCCTCGGAGGGACGAAGGGCTACAGTGTTATTACAGCCCGAGTGAATGATTGAGAGAGTGTCACTATAATCATGGTGATCATAGTGCTCTGACAAGATTAGCACCTTTCTGAACTTCTACGCTGCCTCTAATGTGGCGCTCAAATTCTCAGAAACTCTTGATGTTGAAATCCTGCTACATAGTTAAGTAACTAAACTGTCTGCAGACGTAAACAAAAGGAGAGAAAGATGAAATACTCAGCCAAACATCTACATGCTGGGCAGTTCTCAGCCTTCATGGTGTCTGGCCATTGCTGATGTGGCATGTAGCAAGAACTGTATTCAGCATGTGTTGCATTTTTGTTGAATTGACTTAAATCTTGATTAGCCAGCCCAATCTCTAGTACATATTGGACTGGTTGTTTTTTTTTTTTTTGCTACCACTGGATAAAAACACTCTAGCTTGTTGTATTTCTTTAAACCAATCACAGTTGTCGTGAGTGGAGCTAAACGAAGGAGCCGACTGCAGTGTTCCCTCAAAATAGTAACAGGTGGAATTATTTTGGTCCAACATTTGCACGCAGGGAGATGAACACTGCCCTTAAAATGGATAAGCTGCTGAAAACACAGGGTGCTTTACTACACAATCCAGATCGTCTGCACAAGTTGAAATTTTCAGTGTGGTAGGTAGCCTGGAGGGTCTGGTTTTCAGCAGCAAAGTGGACTTTGATTTTAAATTGGTAACATGCAGATAGCCAAAGGGAGAGGAGAAAGCCTCCTGAAATGAGTGCAGCAAATGGTCTTTTAATAATCATTTGCAGTAAAGTATATTTAAGACATTGGCGCTGAATCTTTAAATTGTTTGGATGTGGTGAAAGCAAACAAAAAGCGACACTGGCTGCCATTCGAGACTTTGCAAAACGGAAATACTGTGAAGTTTTTCCTTTTCTGAATCATAGATATTTTGAGTAAGATCAGAGATATAATGTAGATATTACACAAGTGATTGGATTTATAAATATTTGGTAAATGGGCGAATAACGTAAATTAGAATAGTATGTGTGAGTGAACACATTAGAGAATGTTTTCAGGCATTTTAATGAGATCTTATAGGGTTCTATACTTAGCCGTGGGTTTTCTATTTTGGTAATTTGAGATAAAGTAAGACAGATGTATTGCTTTTAAATATTCACTCATTTTAAATGCATAGTATTGATTAAATGGTCAAGAAGTCTGCTCAGAGCATAATGATAGGGATCAGAAAGTAGTGTGATTCATATTTTACAGCCTGGGAGCGATGCGTGTGCAGTAGCTGGACTATGAACGTGCAACAGCAACGCAATAGAATAGTGACAGTGTCTGTATTTTCATGTGTGCAGGCGTAAATACGGCGCTCGCACACAGCAGCAGGTACTGTGACTACAATTCCGTGCCACATACTTCCCTGGAGGTGGCCAGTGTTCTGTCTTAGCGTCAGTTATGTAACCAGCCAACCTAAGGGACAGAAGCTCAAGGAAGATGAGATGGTGTGTGACTTGCTTCCTCCCACTACTGTCACACTGCCGCAAACACACTCCACACACATGCACGCACACTCATATGCTGTGTTAAATCTGGCGCTCCTCAGAGAAGTGCAGGGAGCCGCTGCCGTCGCTAAATAAGCCTCATTGGCATGCGCGTTTCAGCAGGAAGATTCAACGTTGTTCTCCGAGGGTAAAGCTTTTTGCACGGCCATGGTTCGAGGCGATGTGAGGTATTTTGGTTGATCTCGTCCGGTCAGTTGCATGTGTTGGAGCAGCAAAACTTGCAGCATAATCACCATTATAAGTACTCCCAGCGTAGCTCCACCCAGCAACTTAGAAAATGAAGGCCAATCAACCAGAATAACTGTACAAACCTGTGTGGGTGCACAGGGACTTAAAACTGCAGTATAATGGTCCACGGTATGAGCAACCACTCACTGAAACACCATGTAAGTTAATGTAGTAATGTGTGCGAAGAGGATGTAATACTAAGGCGGCTGATTCAGAGGTTAATGGAGCTTCTCATGTGAATGAGGCTTTCATCACTCGGGAGACCCAGACACATTCAGTCTTATTACAGCAGTTTCCGCACACTGTGCACGTGTGTGTGTGTGTTTATGCTGGTTTGTGTGCAGTAGTTACTTCAGTTAGGGGTAAACATACTCCACGAGTCATTATGCAGTGTACGGTGTTGTCTTTTTAGCAGATTGAGTTTGTAATGCGTACTGTTTGTGGCATGGATTTGAAATATGGTAAATTGGTAAAAGAAGACAATCCTACATCAGTGTCCACTGACTACCTCCTTCTGAACTGTAGCACTTCATCTTCATCAGTTGATGCTGAGCTGTCATGGAGATGAAGCTGCTGACATGTGAGCTCACTGTCTGCTGTTATCATTTCATCCACAGCACATTGGTGACTCGGTGTTTCAAGACTTCTTTAAACTGTGCAGTTTTCAGCTGTTGGAGACAAAAGTTGAAAATCACGAGAATCACGGTCAGATCTGTAGTCATAAGTCCTAGAAAGCAATGTGACACATTTACTGACGGACGGTTTCAGAGCTGGTGACCTTGATGGCCTATTCTGACAAATTTAGGGCGTAATTCTTAAAGTGCCACTGCTGCTATGTTCAACACCGAGAAACCAACCAATCAGAAGAAAACACTTTTTTTTGGCTATATTTTCAATAAAACTCAGGGAAAAAACACACATGAAAAGAGTTTATGTGACACGATGGCTAAAAAGGTACAAAAGGTACTGCTGATGCATCTTTGGTTTCAATAACATTTTTTGTTATTCCCATTTCACACAGTGTGACGTATTATAAAGTGACATGTTCATAGTTGTACAGTCTAAGGGCACCTTAAGGTAAAACTTAAAAGTACATTTTTTGCAAATGATTTTATTCACTTTATTATTGTAAAACTCTTAATGCAGTCACTTGTGGTTTTTGATGGTGATGATGATGGTGATGGTGATGATGATGATAATGATGATGATGGTAGTAGTAGTAGTAGTAGTTGTTGTTGTTGTTGTTGTTGTTGTATTATTTATATATAGCACCTTTTAAAAACACCTGTCCAGGGTGTCTCCTGCCTTCACCCTAAGTCAGCTGGGATAGGCTCCAGCCCCCCTGCGAACCTAGTGAGGATTAAACGGTGTATAGATAATGGATGGACCTTTTAAAAACAGAGTCTTAAAGAGAGATTTTTAGGAAGACCATTGAATAACTAAAGCCTGGTCAAGCCAAACAGAAAGAAAAAAGAACAGACAAGCAAAAGTGGAAAGATAGACTTAAGCCTGGTACAAGATTTACAAAATAAACCCATATAACAAACAGTAATATATACAAATAAAATAATAAAAGTACCAAAACAGCCTCATTAAAGTTTTAATTAAATGAAGGAAAAAGAACAAGGAGACAAAGTATATGTTTATAAATCTAGATATAGTTATAACTATAGCTATAGATATAGATGTAGATACGGACATGGACATAGACATAGAGATGGGTGGATAGATAGATGTTTAGATAGTTATTAATTATTTAAAAGAATAACGTTCATGTATTCTTTAAGCTTGCTGGTTGTAGGTCAAATAAAAACAACAAAAAATAAACATAATTTTAAGGATATGTTTTCATTTTGCACAATAACAACAATGCACATACATCCATGTAGTGGGTGGAGAAATTCCAATAATTTCTATTGTTCTGTGTCTTTTCCTCCACTGAACTGGCTGATACTGTATCTCTTGTAGGGTTACTCTGATGTGTTCAGATTTAGCTTGAAAAAAAGTGAAGAATGGCAGCAGAGATGAGAAGATGAGGAAGGGTGAGGAAGAAAGAAGGCCTTCGTAGACCGTAGTATGAGAAGAAAATAAGCATTTGTCCTTCTGTTTGCTGCACCCAATGAACCGGAGTGACTGTCAATCCAGATGGGTCATGCTGTGGTTGTCCGTACACTGTTGATCCCTGACCTTTTAATGGTGTGCGCCTGTGTGGAGCAATTACAGTAGCACAGCAGTGGTTGGAGAGAAACTATGGATGTGGTTATATGATCATTATTAGACTTCATTTTACAAAGCTGCAGTCGTCTAATGATTCTATTTAACTGTGTTGTCCTTATCTCAGAGTCTTGTTACCACTCTGCGTTCTCGGGCTAAAGCAACATGATTCAGGCTGCGGACACGGTGTTGCAAACAAAATAGATCTTTGTCCATTTGAGCATTTTAGCAACATTAAATAATCCCTGTTTACACTAACACATCACATGGTTGTTCACACATGCTGTACGTCTGTGTGCTGGAGAAAACAGAAAGCAGAGGACCGGTTGATTAAGGCCGATGGGAGATTGTATGAGCTGGAGGGACATTGTGAGGGATGCTCTGATGTGATTGGTGGTTAATGTTTGGGTAGATTGAGAGACCGGTTATTAGGGTTAAGGTGGGCTGAGGCAGACAGTAGTAATACTGCCCAAGAGGTGAATGTTTGGGCTGAAAAACAAAGCCAACTTGAAAGTGCCAAAAACTGCAGTTCCATAAATGGCCACTTGAAGGTGCCTCCAAAACTGAGTCATACCCCATAGACCTCAATGGTAAAATGTCCAACTTTACAGCAGGAATAAACATGTTTACAACCTGGTACAAAAA
>NW_007577837.1:351014-360596 GCF_000690725.1 Stegastes partitus | reverse complement strand
TTCTTCCTGTCTACATGTCAACACTGCAAGCAGAGTTCATGAAAGTCTTCCCTCTGAAAAGTTTTCGAAAGTTCTGTTTTCTGTGACCTAAAATTGGATTTGTGTGTAATTGCCAAAACCTACAGAGCAAAGTACATTTAAATAAATAAATAAATAAAAACATGTATGTGTGGACAAGGATGAGTAAATTGCCAGCTACTGCATCCATAACTTGATACTTTAACTCCTTCAATTTAATAGAGGTATTTATTCAAAATTAACAAACATCTCAGTTTCATTTCCAATCCATATGATTTGCTTTGACAGTTTATTTCTAAAGTTTCTGCAAGATGTAGTATCAAATCATCATCAGATCTGCATTTGAGTAGAAGATTACAATATGTATGTTTGTATTTTAAGCATTTTGGCTTACCGGTACTTTAATTGAGTAGCTCAGTCTCTGTCAAAGTAAAATTCCAGAATTAACATCTTGTGGATTGAGATTTATGATTATAGATGATTGTGTTTACCTATAGTTATATAAACAAAAGAAACAAACCACAAAAAACATACAGAGACAAGACAGAATATCGAAGCTGTTATGAACCAACATAATGGATGATGATTATGTGCCACAGTTTTAATGACCAAGTCCATTTTGCAAGTGCAGAGAATTAAACATGATGTATTGGATAATGTAAGCTTGTCATCATTCATTGTACATATATTTGTGCAACTGTTTTCTGTGTTTGTATATTCATCCTGGTTGCTTCTGCTTGGGCACTACAGATCAGGGTTCAGGTCCTGTATCCAAAACACTTAAAAATTAAAGTGTCCACTTAGTTTATTTCATACCAAGACTACGGATTATATAAGCATCAGAATGAAAACATTAATCATTTGAAGAATGAATGCAGAGGTCGAGTTCTCAAACAGCTACACATGAAGCAATCTTAAATACGGGCCACAGAAAAGAAAATGTTCCTCAGGTAGAGCAAGGAGAAAAGGTGATTAAAAGCCTTTATCTGGTTGGGCATGGGAATTATGCTTCAGTTGCCAGGAGCAGCTATGAAATACAATAACAGCGAATGCTCTGCAGATTTTTATGTTGCCAAAACGGACCGGTTTGCAGATAGGTTCAATGTAAGTGTTTTCCTTGTTGGTTGATTAAAAGCATGAAGGTAATTTCTCTGGTATCACAGTCAATGTAATGTATTTGATAAAGCAGGAGTTGGTTATACAAACTTTTCTGTGTTGGTAATCTCATTGTAATCATTAATTAAAAGTCAGTTTGAAGTGTTTTAGAACATTCAGTTTCTTCCATCTGAGGAGTGTTTAATAGATATAAATGAGCCAACGGTTTCCACAGTGAGTTGAAATTGAATGTGGAAACCCTTCGCTTTTATGTAATGTGTCCTCTGCAGCTGTGGTCACAATCACGCTGAGACAATTACAGAGCATGCTGGCATGTCTTCACTGCCGGGCTCTTTGTGTGTTGTCACGGTGCAGCTTAGACTCTACCTCTCCTGCCATATGTGTCAGCCATGAGAGGGAGATAGATCATCTTCCACAGCAGATGTGCTGACGCCAGAGAAAAGTTAGTTCACTTCCCTGGCATATTACCCACGTTCCTCCTGTGATCCCTCTCCTTCTCCAGACTTCCATTGCTCAGAACTCTGGGAGATTTCTGAAAGGATTCCCAGTCAAGCTGACAAACCCCAGTTTTCTGGCTTGTGAACGTCGACGTGTGTGTGTGTGTGTGTGTGTGTGTGTGTGTGTGTGTGTGGTTGTGTGTTTTCCACTCTTATCCTGCTCAAACAGAGTGGCTAACTCCCCTTTTCTACGCTCTGCGTTCTACTTTTGACCTCTGTTCCTCAGCATGTTGTATATTTCCTATCTTTCACCACTTCACTAAACCATCTGTCCATCATCTCGTTTTCCCTCTTTTTTCATCCCTTTTCCCACTTACCTGTCAGAACAACCTGAAAAACACTGTTGTACCTTCCTCTCTGGTTGTGATCAGACCAACACCCGACATCAGAATAAGAAGCTGTTATATTACCAAGTAGATTTTCATATACAGAGAATGTGACTTAGTGCAAGACAGTAGCATATAGATTTAAAAAGTGGTGCAAGTCAGTTGAGAGATAGTGTCACAAGACAAATCAGAAGCAAGCATAGAAGTCAAATTGTAATTGTGGGATTATAAATCATAAAAAGTGATAGAAATATTTCCAGTGTGCAGGAATGTGCGAGTGAATCACCTTAGAATGAAGCGTATTTTAAGGCTGTGTTAATGTAATGAATAGAGTTGGTGTCTATGGTGGGGGAAGAGAGGCTGTGTCACTGGGGGTCTGCGGTCAGGAGATTACAGCTGATCATCTTTCAGCTGAGTCGATGATATGCTGCATTCTGCCCTTTTCTTTGGTGGAAGTGAGGATGGACTCAATGGTGGAGGCGTAGAAGTGCACCATCAGCTGCTGCGGGAAGTGCGTCCAGTGCTGGGCCTTCCTAATGTTGATGCTTAGCCCCTGCTTGAGGTCCTGAAAAATGATGGTAACACGGATGCAACGGAAACAACTTAAAATAAAGCATAAATCACTGCGGCAAGTTGACAGATTAAGTTACTGGATGTCGGCAAAAACAAAAATTTCCATGGGGTGTTAAATTCCTCTTTAAAGAGCACTTAGGATCCTGTTTTACGCTGAGAGCTTCCCTTTCACAAATTCAAAAAATACAGAAAAACCCAGACACATATGTAGGAGTGTGCATTTACTTCTTTTTTTTTTGTATGTTTATTTTTAGTAAATTGCTGTCTTGATTTCTGTATTTATGTGTGAGGTGATGGGACTGTGTTGTGTGGAACATGTCGTCAACCTGTTCTCATTCCTGGTGCACAAAAAGCGTCCATTGGTGTTGGTGTCAATATCTGACACCGGTACACGTTTAGGAGTTTTTCCAGTTTAGTAGAACCTCATTGGGAGGTTGAGTGGTGGCAAAAGTCACAAGAGTTTCACCCAGACACTGAGGTTTGTGTCCCAAACTTATGAAACAAAACTTGAATTTGAGATTCAAGTGTTGTTTTCAATCACTGTTGACTTTAGTTTTCACTCGCTGTTTAGTTAGGTCAGGAAAACATGCCAGCTTTGGTAAAATACAGCCTTTCACAACATGAAGCGCATGTTACAAGGCAAACTTCTTGTCGCTTGAAAAGGAGCGACGGTTAAACCGCCAGCGAAGAAGGTTTGGCTCCGAACTATTTCTGATGTTCTGGGAATTTTCTCGGTCCATCCTGTGCACTGAAAAATCACACTAAAGGGCATCTACTGCATCCAAATGTGATGCAAACAGGTCCTGACACAGCAGCTGTAAGGGACGAGTTTGAAGCAAGATTGGGTTCCTGATGTTGCCTTTCGAGTACTAACCATGCAATTACTTGTTTACCTTTTGAGACAATTAGCTTCAGTTGCAGTTATACCAGGGCCAGGATCAATGACAGAGGTCAAATGTATAATTTGGTAACTCAAAAAAGTAGATTACATCCATCATTTCCTGTGAAAGCTTCATGGTTTCTTTGAATCCAGTGTTTTTCGGGCAGACTGCGCCACCAACAGTGGCATCAGAGACACGAATACAAATTGTGAATGGCTACAACATGAACACGCCAACTGCAATTGGTATCAAAAATTGGCATGAGAATTCTAAGGATTATTCATTTAAGTTACACTTTAATCTTCTCACTCCTTCCCCATTGTTCCTGCGTCTGAATCATCTTTGGCCTCCCTGCTGTAATAACTTTGGACCAGGTTTCCAATCACAGCATGTCTGACTATACAAAGAATGACTCACATACACTACAGTACAGAATATGGGCCAAGTTCAGTTCTGGCTCCTCTTCTTCTTCCACATTTCTTCCCACTACATCTCTCTGCATTTATATTCTTGCATGGCATCGATATCACAGGAGTGCATTAGACTGCTGACTTTCGCATAACTCCACTTGTAGTTTCATCACTTATTTTTGGAACGCCGGGCATGAAAAAGAGGCATACCTGCAGTTTGCGCTGCATTTTGAATCCGTCCTGTTGTGTCTCTCTGTCTTACATATGCTGTTTGTTGTCTTTGGAGTCGAACCAGTAATAAGTCAGCCCAGATTTCAAAGGTTTCTCTCATTGGGGAGATAAACAAGATAGAAACAGGGTAGTAAGCAGAGAATGTATAAAAACGGTAAGTGAAAAAAAAAAAAAGGAGAGATGAGAAGGAAAGTGGCTGCTTATTAAACTACTCATCACTTTCAAACCTCTGAGGCTGAAGTTCGTGGCGAGATTATCTGTAGTTTAGCCACTGATATGAAGTTAAAGCCATTAAAGAAGGAAAGGTTGTAAACAATTAAAAGTCTTCTTAAAATAACTGATGGGAACACTGCTAAATGTTTCACCAACAAAGCTGTCATCAAGGCCTTTCAGGAAAAAAAAAAAAAAAAAGAATCTGCCATGAGGAGCTGTTTTCAGATTTCACTGAACAAAACAGGAATATTTCTTTGGTGAAAGCAGCCACACTGTCACAACCTCTCTGTGTGGGTTATTTTTACTCTGAAAGCAGATAAACACGGCAATTACTAATGTTTAGCTGAGCTGCTACAGCACCAAGCCTGCTAAATCCTTCTAATTAAGTCCAGAGGTTAAAAAAAAAGAATGAATTGTTCAGCTGATATGTAAGAAGATGTTTTTTTTTTTTAGTCAAAAAGACCTAATCTCCTTTAATCAGTGCTTTGATGTGGTGTTTTGTGGCTTTAATACCTGTACTATATTGACACACCCACACGGTTTAAAAATGAGGAGATCCCTCAGTATATCTAGTTGTATTTGTGTGATTTTTATTTTTTTTATTTTTCCCAAACTGTCATTTTATTATAGTAAAGTGCACATTTATTATATGCCTGCCATCATATTTCCTGCAGCAAAATTTACTTGGAACACATGACAAACACACACACAGGCAGACACGGCGGTGGTGTCTGCCTGTGGCAAGCGTGTTGCTGTCTCTGTCTGGGTAGTTAGGGCTGAGATTGCCAATAAATAGTGGCCGGTGGCCTTCAGCATCACCAGCGGGGAGAGATTTGTGTCCTCGTGCCTGATTGGCCCGTGCCTGAGGAAGAGAACAAACCATCTCGTTAATCAGGGAACACTGTGGGGACGCAGTGTGTGTTTTTCTGTGCCACTCGCGCTCGCGGTGGCACATTGTCAAAATACTGCGCGTATACGTACCAATGTGTCGGAGAGAGACAGAGAAAGTGAGCTGTGTGCGCGACATTATGTCAGCTGATTGAGAAGGCAGCAGCGCAGGGCTGAGCTGATGGGTGACAGATGGGTGTTAAAGGCCGCGGGAGCAGCCATGATTCATACACATGTGTGTGCACAAACTGCTGGCTGCCGAAGCTGTCACATTATAATTTTACCTGCGCTTATATTCCTCCTAGCACCAATTTTCACCTCTAGGGGCTGCCAAATAAAGTCCAGTGAGATGTCAAGTTTAAGCATCGTCTCTGTCATCTAATAAAGACTAGAAATAATGTGCTAAATTCTCAGCTTCTTCTAAATACCGAACTCCTCAGAAATAAAGGAGAGAAGACAGCATTTTCAGATTGATAACTTTACTTTCTAAAGCTGTTTTAATTACTTTGTGTTCTCCTAAGAGTTGGAACTCATAACAACTGTGTTTGCTTTCTCGGTCCTGTATGCATAAATATCAAAATGCCAGGTTTAGGAGCTCACAGCCCAGATTCAAGTGTATACCTTATTGTGCTCCAAAGGAAATGTTTTGCTGTTAGTCAAAAGCAACAAAAATGCAGCAAAATGAGAATTCTGCGGTTGTATTCAGCTAGAACCTGTTAGGTATAGCCTTGTACTAACATCCGAAGACAATATTGATTTCGAAATTCAGAGCGAGATGATGAATAAACACTGGATCATGGGATTTACATTTCAGTAAGGATTTCTGTCACTCCACTCTAATCTCGTATCAGCTCAGACAAGGATACCATTACACAGAAAGTCATTTGGTACATTGAAAGCTTATGAAATTGGGTATCTGTGTAGCTTTTGCTCTAGGTGAAAAACAATATTCAATTTTCTGTGCATTTCCAGTAAGTCTGGAGTTTGACAGGGATTTGACTTCAGATTTATTTATGTCGCACTAATTCACAGCCAAAGTCATAACAAGGCAATTTATATAGGAAGGTCAAGACCCTACAGTGCTGTATTATAGAGGCAAACCACACACACACATCCGAAGATTTCCTTTGAGCACCTCTTTGGTGACAGTGTGAGGGAAAAACTCTTTGGCGGGAAAAAATCTCTGGCAGAATCAGGCTTAGTGAGGGCGGCCATCTGACACGACTGGTTGGGTTGAAGGTAAAGAAGGAGAGGCAAATGGACATCAGAGAGAATGCTAGCAAACAATCCACAAGAAAACAAGAAGCGCTGGGTTGAACTAGAGATCAGAAATGTGTCGGTCTGGAGTTCAAAATACCTGAAGAGAGGAAACAAACTATAGGAGAGAGAAAACAATCAACTTGCCTTTTCAGCTCTGTCCACAACTTTTCTACAGGATTGAGATCATGACTTTGTGATGGCCACTCCAAAACATTGACTTTGTTGTCCTTAAGTCACTTTGTAATTAGTTTGGCGGTATGCGTAGGGCTATTGTCTATTTGGAAGATCCATTTGTGCCCAAGCTTTAACTTCCTGGGTGATGTCTTGAGATGTTATATGATATGTTTTTTATTATTATTATTGTATTTTTTAAATCTAAATCTATACGTTCTTCTTCCTCATCAAAACCTGCTGCCCAGTCAACAGCCAGCAGTCTGGCAAAAATAAAAAAAGTACCTGCTTCGCTACCGCAAAGTTAGACTGAGTGCACATCAGAGTCCTCGGTGCACTACAGATACAGCATCTAATCAATGTGGAAGTTATGTGGTGGATTCCTGATTCAGAAGTAGAGCTGTAGAGGTGATGCTGTTATCACACTAAATCAACCACAAAAGCAAGACAGCCAAGAAAATAATACTTGATCATAACAACTAAATGAAGCATTTTATGGTGGCACAACTCCTAAATTAGGTACCAAATGAATTGTGTTGAATTAGATGAATTTGCTGTATCTCTTCTCTTATCTTTTTATGTCACCCTCCCTAACTTATTCCATTCCTTGTGCTTTTCCTTTCCTTCTTCCAGCTCCGCCATGCGTTCTGTCCTGGAGGTAGCCCCAGGGCTGCCGGGTGTGTGTGTGTGTGTGTGTGTGTGTGGGCTTGTATGTATGTGTGTGCATCTGTTCATTCCTGAGTGAGCAACGTGCTCCCCTGCATTTCTACAGCGAGCACACAGTGAATGCACATTTCAGTTTCAAGTTTGTTGGGTTCATTCTACGCAGGTGTATCCTCATTTAGGTTGTTCTCTCTGCCCATGAACCAGATGTGTGTCGCGTTGGTCATTTGGCTTGCTGCTTCTTTACTGCCTTCTCCCGCATCCAAAGTGTAACAGATCTTCATCCTTGGTGTGTAGACCATACTATCAGGTCAATTGAATTACTGGAAAGTAATATTTAATAATATAGACAATTAATAATATAATAATATAGTATATAGTAGACTTTTGTGTTTCAAATATGTTGTCCGTTTGGAGTCATTCAGTTCATTTAGAAACAGTTGCCGCCCAACTGTGTTAATATTTAGGAGTTCACCCGCTCCAGTCGTTGGCAGATATCACAGCTTGCTTTTTCTGTAGTCAGGAAGGAGTCTTTTTACTGGTGATATAAGAAATTTTCACCCATTATTCCCTGCAGATCATATCAAATTTTGATATCTTTTTCCACATGCACCACATGTTTAAGATAGATCCACAGATTTTCAATGATGTTCAAGTCAGGGGACAGTGAGGGACACTCCAAGTGTTTCTTTAAGTAGTTCACGGTGGCTTTGGGGGTATGCTTTGGATCATTGCCGCAGTTGGCAGGGTGTTCTATTCAAAAGCTTCTTCAGTTTTCTCCAAACAGACTTTTGGTGGTCAAAGAACTTAATCTAAATTTCGTCTGTCTACTCATCCAGATGTTGATTCAAATGTTTCTTCAGACTTTTGTGATGAGGTTGCAGGTAGTGTTTTGGTCAAATGACTTTTCCAAAATGCTGCACAGTAGAAACAAATGCACAGTTTTGTTTGAAAGTTTTTCTTGGTCCTCCAGATCTTGTCTTGACTCCCAAAGTGACCTCAGTGCCTTTTTCTTAATGACATTTTGGACATCAGAAAGTGCCAGCTGGAAGGTCTTTGATATCTTTTTATAATCTTCCGCTGCTTTGTAGCTTCATTAGCTTCATTTTCAGATCCTCAGTTAGTTGCTTAGTGAAGCCCAAGGTTGCTGAGTGTGTCACCACAAGGTTCAAAGAGTCACAGAATTTATCAGGCTCTGCAGTTATCATCAGCTGACTCCCAATGGCAAGTCAGACCTCACTTAAAAATCCTAATGAGTTAATTAGGGCCTAGCAAACAAAAAAAAAATGTTTATATATCTATTTGTTGCAGGGGTTGCATTTACTTTTCACTTCAGAACTCCACAAAACATGTAATTTATCCAAGAGTGTACAGATTTTTGCATACAACTCGCTTCAAAATCAGTTCCGCAATAAGTCAATTTCACCCACTCTGTTCACAAAACATGCCTTAACCATTGTCTGGCACACCAAACAAAATGTGAAAGCCATATTGTGGTGGGTCACTGTGAACACAATCTATATTCCCAGGCTGACATAGTGAGCAGCCACCAGCGGGGTCAGAATCGGCGAAGGGAAAGGTGATGTGCTGTATTTAAACGAATGAAATATTAATGGAGTCAGCCAATTAAAATAAGGGCAGCTGGAGTGTCCCAGGAATCCAGAACAGACATTAGCACAGTCCTAATAAGATGATTTCCATCAGCTATAGCCAGACATCGCAGGTAACGACGGCGAGGGCCAGAGAGACCTGGGGTGGGTGGGAGGGTGGTCGGGTGCTGAAATCTGACTTGTGCTTCTGCCTGAGGGGAGGAGGAGGAGGAGGAGGGTGTCAGTCAGGTGGGATTAGAGGAGCACAAAGATCTGAATAGATGGACAAAAGCAGGATAATGAATCGTATGTCGTGGGTTTGTATGTGTCAGTGAGTGATAGAAAAAAACAAAAAAAACAAAAAGGAACACTGCATCTTATTAATCTATAAGCAGATTCAGCCGTCCTATAACTGCATTACAAGAAGGGATAACCTTGTTTTTCTTTCTTTCTCTCGTTCGTTCTTTCTCTACATCTCTCCCTGTCTCAATGCAGTTCGCTGTAATTCATCAGGTGGATGAGAAATGGGAATTTTGTAGATTTGTTGGCCACATAAATACACACACACACACATATACGTAAACACCAAGCAGATATACACTTGTACACACCAAACCTTAAGAGCAGCTGGGCACTAGACAGTCAGATAAAGCCAAAATAATAAAGACTGTCGTATAGTTTTTGTCATAAAGACAGTTGCTGTAGTATTTTAGCTTAAAGGTGCAGTGTGCGACATTCAGAAACAC
>NW_007577837.1:288514-346014 GCF_000690725.1 Stegastes partitus | reverse complement strand
CTGCAAGGGTTTTCCAGGAAAGACGGAAGCTGTATGTCAGTCAACGGGACAGACAGAGCGCTACATGGCTTCTCAGTCAAAGACGCCGCGCTGATGTTTGGTGTCCAACGATTGACTTGTTTGTGTGTTTCTGCAAGCACGCTTTTGAAGTTTCTCCACAGCTTGATTTTAAACCTGTTCTAACCCTGCTATTCTCCCCCCTGTTGTCACTTTTCCTGCACGGACTCTGCTTCAGTGGCCATGCGTTTGTTTGATAGACGTGCGCAGAGTTCTGTCCAGTGGAGCCAGTCGGAGGTGTGATCTTTACATAAATATACGTCAGCTCTGTCAACGCTGGAATCTGCTGAGGAGTTTGTTTTTCTTTCTTTCTTTTTTTTAATACATTTTATCCGCTTCTCTCCCTGCGCAGAACCGGCTTTGTAAGAATGATGAATGGCTCTTTTAATTGTTTCTAATTGATATCTACTCTGAAAGACTTTGTTATGAAACACGGCCAATTTAGTAACACCGATACACTGTAGTGCCTTATTAATTCTCTGCCGTCTGGCTCGAGCACTTTGTAATTGAAAAGAAGTCCGTCTGTGTGTTTGTAATATTTCTTGGTGAAAGAGCATGCCTGTTTTGTTTTTGTTTTTGTTTTTTAATGCCAAAATGCTTTTTTCTTTTTGCTCACCTCATTGTGTCCAAGTCCTTTGGTGTATTCAACCTTAATTGTTCGGTATTACAACGTAATCTCTGCAGATTTGCTTCATTGTTTAGGTAGCTGGGTTAGAGATGTTGTGGAACTATCTTACAGCCTGGCAAATGTGTTTATTATTATCATTTATGATGAGGTGATATTGGATGATAAATCCTCATTCGGCTCCCCCACGGCAGGCGCGCAGGCTCGGCTCTGCTGGTGAGCTGCTCGGGGAGAACATTTGCATACATATTGTCTCACACCTTTAGATAGACTTTCTCTTTCTCTACATCTACCCTTTCAAAAGCATTTCCACAGGTACACTTAATGAATAAAAGAGGGAATTAGGGAAACAGGAGAGAAGAGGAATGCACAAAGTTGGGGGTGGTAGTGACACCTGTAACCTGCTTTGGTCGTGTGTTTTTTAATGGAGGCGCGCTGCTGTGTTGGTGTTTGTTAACTCTGGCTATTTTCCACCTCTGGGTTATTAACTGGTCCATCCATGATTGTCTTGTCAGATCACCCAGGTATCAACGTGATGCTTTGATCACGTTCCTCTGAAAATGAATCATAAAATGGGTATAAATGCACTCAAAGACAGAAGGCTGTAGAGATATGCACCTCATATCACCTCGGGGGGAAGAAGTGACTATAGAAACAAATACATTATACAGCAGACACACCTTTTCTGACACGTTGGTTTTACTGCAATTTAAGGCGTTCACACCAAGGCGCTGCCATATGCACTTTGTCCCAGTATTTTTAACCAAGACATGAGCCGTGGTGTGTTAATCGTCTGTTGGATTGTCAGTAGCCTGTTTTAGAAAACAAAATCTTCCTTTTTTTTTTTTTTTTTTTTTAAAGCTGCTTGAAGGTGCCAAATGGTGCTAATTAACCAAGTCAACACACCGCCCTCTAATGTAGAACAGCAGAATGAAAAGAGATTGATGCCAAGTGCTTCAAATAAACATTAAAACAAGAAACCTGGAAAAAGAAACAATATTTTATCTTTATATATATATATAGATCTCATGCCTCTTGACACACTGCCCTCTGCTGTTGCTATAGAAAATTAGACCAAAATAATGCATTAAAGCAAAATGACGCTCTGTAAGACATGTTATCATTGAAAACAAGCTTATGAAAAGCATCTGCTGTCTTGAGATGTGAGTATCTGAGTCAAAGACTTGAGTTGGAGTTAAAGTAAAATACTATTCTGAATGAATCTCATTTGTCTTTTTGCTTTCGTGAATGCCGGTTGTGTTTGTGGATTCTATCAACTTGAAATTACGGGGTGCCTTTTTAAACTGGCATTTTAGCAAAAGTCTGATGATCAGGTGGACTGCTCCTTTAATATTGAGCCTCTGACACCAAATTTTTCTGCTGTAGCTCAACTGCTGTTTTTTTCAAGTAGGGTTACAGACTAAGGTATAGGAAAGAAGAGCAAATCTATTGACAAGATTACATTTTATGTTCAGGTAAAGAAAACACTGAAACTGGAAAAACTGAAAACTTGTAAATTCTTTAAATTGAAATTGCAGCAGTGCTCATTTGAGAGGAATCAGATTATTTACGTACATCTGTCTTAAACCAGTGACATTAATAATATTTCTTAACTTTATTTGGATAAACTTTATTTAATTGTGTGTTACATATTGAAGCGATTCATGTAAGTTGCTCCAACTGTTCTCTTTTCCAGTGTTTCAAGAAGTAACACTTAGACATTATACAAGAACAAGTATTTAGAAAAACATTTTTTTAAAGTCAAATGAGGTAGAGATCCTAAACATCCATCCACCTGAATCGTCCCTGTTGCTGATAGATTCTATCCAAGCTTTACAAACTGGTTGCAATTCTAACTAAAGCGTTCTTATTTTATCACAAGAGCTTGGCTTTTAAAAAATGATCTGGTTAATAATTTGTGCAGTCAAACTTGTCCTCTCACGTGGCTTGTAGAATCTATGTTTGGATTCCTATTCCCAATTCTTCTTGCTCATTACCTTTTCCTCTTCTCACCTCATTGCTCTTTTCTTGTCTCCACCGTGCTTTTCCTTCTCCACTTTTATCTTTCTTCGGCCTTCTCCTCTCCCGTAAAGCCTCCTCCACTCCCTCCACACCTACAGTGCTCAGGTTGACAGATGTTTGGCTGGCCGGCCTGTCATAATAACTGTGGTGCTGTGTGTCTCAGGTGGCTGGTGTTGGCTGTTCCTTGAGTACTTCACAGCCAGGACAGGACAAGACAGGACATTGCCTGGGGCTATGGGTGAGGGAGGGGAGGAGCAGGGAGGACAGGAACAAGGAGTGGAAACAGGAGTTTTATTTTTGGTTGATTCCATAATGCGCTTTACGTAAGATCTGAATGCAGCTGGCGGTTACATCTCAGTAAAGACACGTGTACATTCAGCCCATCTTGTAGTCAATGAGCAGCATATTTGCCAACGTACTCAGGTCTTGATGAGTGAAACTTAGAAAATAAAAGAGGGCTGAGGAAAAGCAGCAGCAGAAACGAAAACACAGCCATGTAGACATCCGAATATACACACACACGTGTAATTTGAAAGGGCTCGCTTTTAGTGTTGAACCCACAGAGGATTATCACCCAGCTCTCCAACTCACCTCAGGTCTATGATTATCTTTTAGCATCTTTTAAGTCACTGTTTTAATTTTCCAGACCACAATTATACAGCTATGTTCACTCTCACCCTTTTCTTCAGTGTTGTTTTCAGCCACAGCAGGCAGCTGTTTCCAGCAAAAAGAAAAAAAGAAAAAAAAGTGAAGCTTTGATCAACCCACTGTACAATACCTGCTGAAATACCAGAAAGACAAAGGTAGCCACAAGAGTAAATATTCAACTTCTCGCTTCAGATGAATGTTGATGCTGCTCTGTGTCAGCTGTGTGTCTGAATAAGCCAGTGTTTCCTGATAAGTGTGTCATCTTATCAATTTAGAAATATGTCAAGTTTGACTGTTGAACTGCCCTCAAGTCACCAAAGAAGTCAATTATTGTAATCAGGTAAATATGAGGAAAAAAAGGTGCCCCTTAACTCAGACTATTTTGGATAATAATAATAATAATAATAATAATAGTAATACTCAAATTAATGTGCCAACAGCCTGTAAATAAAGGGAGTAAAAGCTGAGTTAAAGAGGATCAAAGGGTTTACCAAGACCATAATCTTTGGAGTTGCGCAGCTTCAACCATAAAAATGTCCATTATGCTTTAGTTGTCAGTAGTAAACATTTTAGGGGAGAGAAGGTTTGATAAAAGTGAAAGTTTTGCACTTCCTGTTAGGAAAAACAGCAGTTTGTTTTCTACTAAATACACCACTTAAAATAATTTTAAATAGTTAGATTATTTTTATTTTTTTTCTTTTGTCAGAGGCAGGGTTGATATATAGGAGGATGGAAGATAAATATTAGAGAAAGAGGTGACAGGCAGAGATGGGTTGCAGGGTTGGGGAGAGAGGTGGCAGGGGGGCCACAAACCCTTCAAGCCAGCAGGAGGCTGTCTCTGCTGAGATTTATTGCTACTCTGTAAGCTGGACCTTGTACCTCGCTGTCAGCCTCTCTCTCTTTATCTCCTCCTTGAGTGTTCTCCGCTATGACTGATCTGCGGCGGTACAAGTTTGATAAGGCGGTAATAAGAGATGCAGATGAACACCGGGTCGCGCCAGCGAACGTTGTCGTCTACATACTGGTGTTGTTTATCTATTCTGCCCTGTCATGGATGGAGATGTTTTTCCTCCTTTTTTTAAAATTTCATAAGAGACCTTTATAAATGTGCTGAGGCTGATAAAGACAGACATCTAGAAGGACAGACAGACGGGCCAGTTTCAGACTGGATGAGACCTGCAGTAAGCCCTATATCAGCCTGGCTTTACTGTCTTATTGAACACTAAGGCTCTCCAGTTTACATCGAGCTCCGTAGATCCAACCACAGAGCGAAGGGAAAGAGTTTGAGGACATGATTGATCTTTGCCAGCAATATTTCCTCTGCGGATGGCAATGATTGGATTACCGTGTTTTGAGATGTGTTTGCAATGTTGACATGGGCTGTTCTTCTTTGCTGTAATTATTGACGTACTCGCAACTTGTGAAAAATATCACCACTCAATTTTGACTCATTTGTGACAACTTGTGCAATCATAACTGTGAATTCTGTCAGTTTTCTGACCGCAGCGGAGCTCGTTTCATTCGGCGGCTTCTGCTTTATGAATGTGTAGGTAACTGCATACATTATAGACTTTATGAAGGAATGGCTCAGCTCAGCTAATGAAACTGTGGTACAGCAGGACACAGGGGGAATCGGTGTGCACCACAGCACCTCCCCGGCAGCCAACAGCCCTGTGCGCTTCTGACAGACAGACAGTTATGTAAGAGGGGAGAGCTAAAGGTTGCCTTGTCTCCTGAACCACCAGAAATCCGCACAGACACAGCGAGCAGCGGTGAAGATAGGTGGCCTGCTCACCTGCTGATTATAAAAGCTTCTTCATGCAATAATAAAAACGGTCCTCTCCTCCACTTCAGGGAGCACAGATGGATGTAAGGCAACAGCCTAAATATTATGGATATTTGGACATGGAAATTACAGCCAAGGCTCGACCACTCAAAACATCTAATCAGCATTATAGAACTTCCCAGTTGAAAATAAACAGCCCTAACCTAAAGCGGTTATTAATAAATAGGGCAAGTTCAGTGCTTGATGTATGAATAATTATTGCGGTCTTCGGGGAGCTGTCCATGTAAAATTAGATTGCTGATTGCCAACCTAAATAATTAACAGCAGTGTGATTATGGGGACTGTAGTTCACTACGTGTTCTGTAGCCTTTACAGCTGTCATATGGCAGCTTAGAAATAATGAGCATTCAGTATAGGGACATTGTGTGGGACAGCATGGCATGCTGCAACCCGTCCAGCGGCAGCATTAGCAGTCCACTGTCCGAGCTACTCATCACCTTGACAACCCATAAAACTGTCACTGGGGAGACAAAATGTTCATGCCTGTAGCTATGTGACCAAGACGCGTCTGTAAGCAAATTAGTCCACGTGTCGGAGGATATTTGTGCCTCCCAGCGTTGAACTCAGGTGAGGACTAATGAGTTCAACATCTCCACTCCCGCCTGTTGCAGCTTACAAATAAGCACCGTGATAAAAAAAAAAAAAAGCTAAATATGCAAAAAAAGATTTAATCTGTTCTCATGGACAAACTGTGTGTAAACAGACACCCTCAGTGCAGTTTTCAGATTGTTAATATAATACTTGTATCATTATTTCATAAAAGGGAACCTTTTTTTTACTTTAAGGAGCCCATATTGTGCTCATTTACAGGTTCATAATCTTACTTTTGGAGTCTTCAAGAATGTGTTTACATGTCCTGTCTCATCTTAAAAGAGATGAGCTCATGAGATGAGATCAGCTTCTAATATCTGGAGATGTAGTTAGTGGAGCTAAACTACTCATTCTTTGTTTGAGGATGTGCCAAAGTAGCCACTAGGCAGGCAATTATACAAATGTGTTATGTAGTGACGTAGATAAGTAATGGAAGAATAGTCTGGACAACAAACGAGGTGTTTCAGGCAGTTCTGGAGAAATGTTTTTGGTTTGAGAGAATAATTCTCTTTGGAGTGGAGTTCTGACTTTGTAGCTTTTTACATAAAAAAGCACACTAACAGAAAGTGAGAACCCCAAATGGCATCATATGGGCTCTTTAAGAGTTAAAAAAGCAGCATGTTGGTCAAAAAAACATCCAAATATATACAACCAACAGAGCAAAATATGTCATTTTTGAAACCAGTTCATTGCAGTTTGCATGCGTTAGTGACTGAAGTGATTCATTGCAGGAGGATGAGAATGAGTTAACAAACAGTTGATTCAGTTTGCATTTAAATCCCATAATCTTGTGTAATTTAGCAGCACAAAATACTTTGGGGCTGCTAAATTACTGGTGCAAAGTTTTAAAACCATGCAAGACTTTTACCATAAATTGTAAGACCAGACCTGTGGTTGAAGGCAATGGTACGCTTCAAAAGGACGAGTGGTTGTTTTTTCTGATGTGTTGTCCAACCATGATGGAAGGAATATTGTTTTGCTCCAACACTAAGTGAAAAGCTGCCCATCATAGAAAGTTGTGAGACACGATAACTGTTGAACACGAGGATAACAGCTCACATTTTCTGACAGTCTCTCCCAAAAGGAATTCATAGCGTTTCACTTGTTTGTACACACAAAAAGTGACAGAAATACTTGTGAAAAAAAAAAAAGAGAGCCAGAGAAATAAGTTCAAGCTGTAGTTAGTTTTTCACTTCTTGTTGAAGTGTCAGTTTCTGAAAGTTACAGAAATTGTCGGACGCAGCCCCTCCAGTCTGCTTTGCTACATGAATCACTATTCATGAGGCAGCGGGGTACGGATGCTCTGCTGTTTGCTGCATTGGAGTTCCATGAAACGTACATAAGACGCGATATAGTCTTAATACAGATGTTTGCACACCCACTTTCTCGAGTGCAAACTTTGAAGCTGGTCAGAGTGACCACCATAGGTCATCTCGAATGCAGAGCAGAGCGACGCTCCACACCGGACTGCCAAACAGTCGCCTTAAACCAAAGACTGCTGCTCTCTAGTAAAGTGGTTGACCTGAATTATCATCACCAGTGTTTCTCCCTCGTTCTTGTTGTGGCTTTTGTAGTCTCCCCTTACTCTCCCGAACCCACCCCGCCTCGTATTCAGCGGGCAACCAGACATTCTTGACATTTTGCAAAGGTTGAAAGACAAAGAACCTTTGTCTCCTAATAAGGCCACGCTCTATACCCCACCTGAATGAAAACACTGCTCGAGCAAGAGCGAGCGCGCGAGCATGTGAGGAGGTGTAGGGTGAGATGTTTGCGTGTGATGGTCAGGGGCAGTAGGGGTAAAGGGATGTAGGGGACGCAGACAGGAGGGAGAAAAATGCAAATGAGGATGGGTGGGCAGCACAGAGAGAGGAAAAAGGAGAGTCGCAGGTATGAAGAGAGATGAAGGTGTGTGGGAGGTTTTGGAATAAAGATGACAGTAATTAGAGGAAGGAAAGTTGAAAACTATTATGATTAGTTCCCCATATAAAGGCTGCTCGTGTTAACAGTTTGGTTTTCGGAGGCTAATCGAAGTGCTCGCTGTGAGAAACACAGCAGCGCACCCTGATGCTTCACCCGCGGTCACACAGACGGACTCGGATTCTCTACGAGAGAGCGATATTCTCCGTCGCCGCAGGAGCTTGAAGCGGAACTCGCAGCACCCAAGGTCCTTCTGGTCTCTTCTCGTCTCTCTCTCTCATCCATCACACCCCTCAGCTCTACCTCTCACCTCCCTCAATCTCTCCTGCGCCTCATTCCTCCGCAGTTTGCTCTGAAAAACTCGTTCCAAAACAGCTGAAGCAAGAGAAAAATAGTTAGTGTTCGAGCGAGGACAGAGAGGCGATGAAACAGAGAGAGGCTTAGGACCTGGTCAACACACCTTTCAGCTTCTTCTTGGTTTGAGTCGCTCCGCTCGTTGTCACTTCAAGTTATCTCCTCTTATCATGGCCCCCCGTGTTATGCAATGTCCCTGCATTGTCTCATTCACTGTTTTCAAGGTGCTGCAATTTTGTGAAACACAGAGGTAAAAGTGAGAACACAATGCTGTTTTTCCTTGTTTTTTTTTTTTTTTGGTCTTAACATTACATAAGGAAAAGGTAAAAATATCTGGACCTCTCTTCAGAAGCAGATGGTGTGGTTATGACACCAGGCTCGTTAAAGGCAGCTATAACTAGGAAGAGCCAAGGGTTATTGTGAAGTACACCACCTTAAATCCAGCTTCCTCCACTAACAAGGAGAAGAAATGTTCAGCGTCTGTGGTGAGATACGCTAATGTGCTTTAAATTCTCCTCTCATACTCTCTTGTCTGTCTCTGTTACTTTATATCTTTGCCCCCCCCTGATTTTTTTTTTCTTCCTGCTTCTGTGCTGGTATTCTGTCACTCACTGGAATGTGGGCAGATATGGGATAATAGTCAGACTTTCAGATTAGCAACTCAGGAGCCAATGTTAACCACGTGGTCGTTGTTTTACCCATGAGCCCGTTGTCTTGGAAACGTTGCATAAGAGGGGAGTGGGAAAGCAGGATTCCCCTTGCTGATTGGGAGACAAGGTGGCACATCTTTCTTTTCTCTCCCCTCATCTTGCCACCCCCCCCGTTCCTTCCACTCGCGTCTCTTTCTTTTTCCTCCGCTCGGCACCTGCTCTGTCTGCGACAAAACACCGGCGCTCCAACTATCTCCATCGTGCCACGTGTTGAATCGACTCGGCATGCAGCGCCTCCAAACGGAGCTCCACAGTCAAAAACAGTATATCTATTACAGTTAGTCGTCCCCGCACCCGAGATTCAACTAAATTAAAGCTCCGGTTGGAACAGTGATTTATGGCTCAATTGGAAATGTTTGTGCTCACACTCACACACACACACACACACAAACAAACACCTGCAAACAAACACACACACACACACTGCGCTATAAGCTGTGTTGTGTGTCATCCTTGGCTGTGGGAGGCCTTGGCTGGAGTCAGGGAGGATGCTGCTTTGTTGAATCCACTGAGACCACATGTTCAAGACTGCATGACTTGGCCTTCCATGGCTTCCTTATGAGCAAGGCCGTGCTGTGCTTACATATACCAGGAGGATGAGAGAGAGGGGGAGGATGAAGGAGGACAGCACGTGAAAGAAGGATGGCCTTGGCTCTGGAGACAGGACAATTTATCTTCTGTATCCTCACTGACTGCAGCTCTTTGCTTCATTTAAAACGGAGAAAGAAACATGATCAGACCAGGCACTCCGAACTTAATACAAGCTGTTTAGGAGTCAAGATTGTATTTCATCCCAAAAATGTCACAACAACACACAGTCTGACATACCTGTGTGAAGTAATTAGTGATCAGAACAAATCAGGGCTGCTGCAGGTTGCACGCTTCCCAATGGGGTAACCTCAAATAGTGTGTAATCTGCATTTTATTTTTTTTTCCCCCCCAAGCATATAACAAGCCAAGAAAAGAGCAGGGTGGGCAGCCCCTGAGTGAGGGAGCTGTCTTAATCCATGTGTTTAGCAAGCACCATCTGTTCCTTTTATTCAGATGGGAGTAGAAATATTTGGTTGATTAGGAGAGGATCTGTGAAGGATAGCCGCACCGCTAGCACCGGTTACAAGGGACACACATGCTCGGTTCTGTCAACTGGTGTCTTGGAAAACAAACAAGAGACAGACACATAGACATCAACATGCTAAATCCTTGAATAAGTACACTCGTGCGTATGGATGTGGATGTGTACCAAACACACAACAATAATGTTCAAAAACAGTGTAGCACTGCGGAGAGAAGCAGGCACGAGTTAGCTGAGCAGATTAGAGAGAATGCAAAGACTTGCAAGGAAGAAATGTCTGCTCAGTGCATAACACAACAGGACAACAGGATACAATATGACCAACATTTGGGACATTGTTGGGCTACACATGCTAATCAGTTCTTGTCATTACCAAACATTATTTGATTCAATATGCTTTGTATAGATGAAGAGCTACATTGTTTGGAGTTTGGAGATTCACTGTTGACCTTGAAACAGATCCACTTTGTTTTTCTTTAGCTTTAAGAAACCAGGAAAATCCACCAAGTGGACCATTGATCTGAATTTTTGTGTTTGTGAGTCATTGTGTGATTCTGCCTTGGCTGTGTGTTGGTCTTAGTATGGCTTTTGAAAACAAATAATTCAGGCTTACTCAAGTAAATAATTCTGCCTGACCTGGTGTCTGTCTTGACTGGTTGCAGTTTATCACAGATTACCTACTTATGTTTTTAAAATACCACGTCCTCATGGAGAATAGCATGAGATGTGTTTCATGCAATTTGCACACCAACGTTTCTATCACTTATTCATCCAAATTAAAAAAAAAACAAAACAAAGGAGTTCCTTTCAGTCCATCATTGTAATATTATTATTTACATACAAGCATATAGATTTAATGCATTATAGATATTTGGCTGATTGAATATATTCATTGCAAAAATGCCATATCTGTGTGTGTTTAGGTGCAGATCTCGGTGGTCTGATGGACCTGGAGTCTCTGTACCGCGGCGTGGAGCAGAGCATCAACCACACGCGAGCAGGAAGAACGCGCAGGCAGAGCCTGGACAGAGCCTACAACATCGAGGTGCTGCTGGGCGTCGATGACTCCGTGGTCCAGTTCCACGGGAAGGAGCATGTCCAAAAGTACCTGCTCACACTCATGAACATTGTAAGTGTTTGCAACTCACGCAGGTGTGAACACTAACACGACTAGCCGAGGAGTAGATGAATTTATTAAATTAGTGGATGATTGAAAAAGGCATTCCCCGTGTACAGTATGCAGTAGAGTTGAGTAGACCCATGTGGAATATCAGTGAAATGTCAAATGATTTAAACTGAGTGTTTACTCTTATGAACAGCCAGAAATAAATAGTTTAGAACGACTATATTGAAAGTACAAAAAAAAACCTCAGTACAACAAAAGTGAATACATCTCTGATCACTGACAGACAAGTTAGGAAACCCGGGATCACTGAAACAAAACTGAGTGCACAGGAATTTCTAATCAGCCTGATTAAAATAACATGGATATAAACGACCGGTGAACTACAGAATTTTCTTAGTTATGGACCTCAAATGTATCTGTGTTCACATCTGCATTGTGGAAAATGTAATGATGAGACTTGATGCTAAATGATACAGGAAGAAAGAATCTGTGAAAACACAATTGCAGTCGCCATCAGGAGGTCTAGAAAGATCCATCGTACCACTAATCAAAGCCACAGCGGTCATCCTCCCTGAAATGCCACAAACGACAGATGCATAGTCCCGACAGTGAAGCACAGAGATGGGTGTGCAGTTCTTATGGACTGTGTGGGAGGAAGCCGGAGAACCCAGAGGGAACCCACGCTGCATGGGGAGAACATTCAAACTCCACGCAGAAAGATCCCAGGCATCATAACTGGGGTGCAAACCGGGGATCTTTTAGCTACGAGGCGACGGTGCGACCTTACAACCCCACAGAAGTATCTGACGAGGAAAAATGGAAACTTTGACCTGGCCTTAAGTTGCCTAACTTTAGTCCAATAGGACACATTTTGGGGTATTTTTATTTAAGGTTGAGCAACACAACTCTTCCCGTAAAAAGCAGAGTTCTCTCCGGAAATTCTTCCATGCCGAGGATGATTGCGTCTCAATCACAAAGGTGGGATAGGAAGTATTGGAGGGGAAAAAACAGTCATGTCAGTCATAAAAGCTGTATGAACTTGTGTTGCATTGAGTTCCTACAGTGTGGCCAGTATTTTTCATATAGTAAATCCAAACATCTATTTTACCAAAGAGTAAATGTGTCACTGTTTCATTTAAAAGTGATACAGATACTGTATAGTGATGGAGTTTTGAATCATGTGACAGTTTGGTGATGCTGCACAGTGTACTCACTTCTGTTGTATCCTGTAAATAAACACTAGGTTTATTTTAGGTTATTTTAGGGCCTGACAGCAGACACATTTTGGGTTCCACATTAACAATTGAACCCATGTTAGTGTACACACCTGATGCACAGGTTCCCAGATGCCCAAATCTTACACTTGATGCTTGCTTAAACAAAAATAATAATAATAATTAAAAAAGGAATTATTAATTTACTAAAGTCTTTCATTTGAGTAGAATGAAAAGTAAGTCACAGAGAGGTCAAAGAAAGAGGGTAACGGACACACACACACGAACACACACACACACACACACACACGAACACACACACTCCAACTGAATGAGGATTCAATTCCCTTCCTACATGTCCTCATCCAGCAATCAGCCGCGGGTAATCCTTTCTTCTCGATCTGAATATGATGAGATTTCATTTGTGTGTGTGTGTGTGTGTGTGTGTGTGTGTGTGTGTGTGTGTGTAGGGGTGTGTGTGTGTGTGTGTAGGGGTGTGTGTGTGTGTGGAGATGTGTATGTGTAAGGTAAGACCTCTGTGCTGATGGGGCTCCTACATATCATTTCATCAGGCTTTGTGTCATGTCATCATTCATTGTGAGTGTGTGTGTGTGTGTGTGTGTGAGAGAGAGAGAGAGAGAGAGAGAGAGAGCGAGCTGCAGAAACAGCAGGTAGTATGCTCCGGGCCACAACAACACTTAGCACTCACACTCCCAGGTGTTGTTACAAGTGTGTGTGCGTACATGTGCTTGTGTGTCGGCGTGACACTGAACACACTGCAGACTTTAATCTCTGCAAATTAAACCTGTGGTGAGAGAGCTGTTTGCATGCATCCGTACGTGTGCGTGCGTGTGTCTGTTTGTGTGCGTGCTCCTGTGTGCTTTTGCTTGTATTGTGACCCACTGCGCAAGGAACCCACCTCCGACTGTTAAGCAGGTGCAAGCGCGGAGCAACAAATCCTACCACACCTCTTTGTCTCAGTTCAGCGCTTGAGAAAGAACAAGAGCCGCTGTGCTCTCTGCCTCCCCTTTTAGATATTTGTTAGACAATATAGGAGAAGGGAATACGCAGCCCTGTCGCAGCCCCCCTCTAATCTGTGGGGAAGACATAGAGAGACGGAGGGAGAAGGAGTATTTTAAACAGCGCATTTGGAATAAATTACTGACAGCCAGATAAACAGAAATAAATAAATAAGGGCTGCCTCCCACGCGTGGCATCTGGGCGACTTTCTTCTTGAAAGTTTGCTTTGCTCACTTCAGGATGGGTGTGCTCTGTCTGACTCTCTCTCTTCCTCTATTTTATTCCTTTCCCTCTCTGTCTTCCTCTCAGTAGCGCTGCAGCTTGCATTGTTACTCCACCCTGACTCGGGTAGTTTATGGCAGTAAATCCTCAACGATGTTTAAAAAAAAAAAAACTTTCTAAGTGTAATGTGAGCGATAACGCAGGTTTATGAGAAGACATACTTAGTAAAGGGGTAAATTTAGGATAAGGAGAGAGCGTTTAGAAGATATATTTGCCACAGGTGCCCTCTAAAGGTATGCACATGTAGGACAAGTCTTTGAGCTGTTGTAACTTCTTAACCACACAGCCATGACAGGAATACATTTATTCTCTGTTTTTGCCGTTTCCTTGCCAGTTGTGCAGCGTTGTCCTAATTTAAATTGGTTTATTACATTTGATGTGATCAGTTCTATTAAACCCAAACCAGAGAAAACCTTAAAACTGTTTTGAAACTGCACAAACATGATATATCTCTCCTTCCCTTTTCCGGTTCCCTGTATACCTGCATGTTTATGTTTGAACTTTCATTTCACCTAAAACAGTGTGTCTTTTGTCACAGCATCTGTCGTACAGCCTGCCTCCTTCAAATGACGAGCAAGAAGCTTGTGTTTCAGTGCAGGAGGTTGTTCAATAAAAGTACAATCTATGCAGTGTTTATTTTTCACTCTTCTTCTCATCTTTGCGTGTGTTTTTTTTTTCTTCTTTTTTTGTAATGACTCTGCATCTTCCTCCTCTCCTTCTTTACTTCTTTCATCTCTGTTTCTCTGGCTGTCTGTTTGAATGACTACTGAAGTGAGCGAAGGGTCAAAGTGGACCAGGAGTGTGTGTGTGTGTGTGGGTCTGTCTATTTGTTTTTGCTCATGTTGCGGGGACATAAATCTGCTTAGACAGTCAAATTGAAGGGATCCACTGTAGTTTAAGGGGGCATCTAAATCATTCAGTTGTAGTGTGGAGACTTTATAGGGTTAAGATGAGGGTAGAGGGGGTCAGATTAGGGTAAAGATTAAGGTTAGGCATAAGGTTAGGCTTAGGCAAGTGGCAATTAGGGTTTGATTAAATCTCCAGAGAAAATAACGCCAGTCAATGTGTTGTCCTCTGAAGCGATGGAAACATGGCTGTGTGTGAGCGAGGAGGATCAGGGACGATGCTGCTGTCTGCAGGACATCAAAGCCTCTCCCACAGAAAACCACTAAGTCCTGTCTAGAGAGTTCAGCAGGAGTGTCAAAATGTGTGTGTGTGTGTGTGTTGAGCTAAATGTGTGTCCTGCTGATTCTTCTCAGCTCCCACTCCTTTCCCATGTGTTTTTCTTCCCTTTTTCTATTCGCTCGTATCAATGGACCGAGAGCAGCTCTGACCACGTGACCTTTTGCAGACGACCAATAGATGATGCATGCAAAGACACGCAAATGAACGTGTACATGAAATGTAAAATAAATAATAAAAAATAAAAAAACAACTGCACCCATAATGGAGAAAGGCAGAGGCAGCATGACTAGGAAATGTCAAAAGCCTATAAATATTTTAATTGAACTAGCCACAGTTAACCCTCTCAACCCCAAGCAGTTTCTGGGTTGTTGTTTTTTTTTTTTTTTGTCCTCTGCAAAACAAAGTCCTGCATCGTTATGGAAGCAGCACAACCATGGCTAGATGGAGAGAGAACTCAAAGGTGTTTTGTGTGCAGCGTAACAAAGAAGCTGAATTGTGTTTCCGCACTTGTCTTCCATCGGCTGTACGGCCTGCAGTTCAGCCCGTTCAACTGAAAAGACCTCACATTTTTTTCATTTGACTGTTGTGTCGCAGCTGAGCACCTAGGAGCGCAGAATTTTTTAAGATGATCTTTTCTTTCTTTTTTTTTTGAACTGGTTAGACAGTTTATTCATCCATCCATTTGCTAAAACCATTTTATCCTGTTGTGGGTCATCAGAGGGCGGCTGTGCCTCAGGTGGTAGAGCGGTTGTCCTCTGACCGTAAGGTTGGTGGTTCGATCCCCGCCCCCTCCACAGTCGAAGTGTCCTTGGGCAAGACACTGAACCCGAAGTTGCTCCCAATGGCAGGCTAGCGCCTTGCATGGCAGCTCTGTCGCCCTTGGTGTGTGAATGTGTGTGTGAATGGGTGAATGAGAAACATTGTAAAGCACTTTGAGTGCCGCAAAGGTAGAAAAGCACTATATAAGTGCAGACCATTTACCATTTACCATCAGAGGCAGGTGGCAAAGTTTTTTTTGTTTGTTTGTTTGTTTGTTTTTTTGGCAATTTTTTAATAGAAATATGTAGAATAAACTGGTTTTGAAGAAATAGAACAATTTCAAGCTTACATTTAGTTACTTTTTCAGACAGGAGAAATAAGTCGTTCAATTCTTTCTCAACGTTTATTCAAACTGTGACCACCACACACAAGTTTATCTCACTCAAAGTCATGTTATCCTGCAAAAATAAAAAATGTTGTCCTCTGTGTATCTTAGCAAAGTGTAGCATTTTAAACTGCATCTTATTTCCTGTCAGCTGCTGATGCTTACGTTCAGTGTTACTCACCAAAACTCCTTGTGTGAATCCTTAATGCTTAACAGAGTGAAGGCAAAAGTTTGAATCCTACTTTCTTTACATACTGTCCATGTTTACAACCAGTGGTCCTATTTCCTGTCTTTGTTGCTATGCAGCTGAATTGTTTGTGCCACCTGTAGATCAGTGGACGAGTGGGAACATCAGCAGGAGTGTGTTTTGTGTCACTCATGTGTAAATTATAAAAATGAAAATAGTTACCCACTCATAGGAAAACTGCTCTATTGCACTACTAGAAATCAAAAATTCTCCAGGGCTTCCAGCACATTAGACAGCGTTCATGTCAATAAATTAAAACATAGGAACAGTTTTGTCATCTTGGACTTGTTGTCTGATTCCTGAATCAATAAGCTGTTCTTTAGGAAAAGTATTTGTTGAGTATTTGATTTATAGTTACATCTGCTCACTGGTACATATTTTATATCTGCATACATTTCACATTCAAATAGATGAAGGTGAGAATCCTTGTTAAAAACGCTGCGTTCTGTGTGTCATGGTGCAATAATCGTCCTGTGGCGATTATCGAGTTGATAGTCTTTGTTGCCAGCGGTGATCTGTCTCTCTCACCCATTAAGGAAGACCTTTCCAGAGGTGCCACAAAGTGTTAATCACACTCTCCATGGATATAAATAGTCACTGGTGATAAGGGAGCTGTGTGTTTAATTTTGATGAGACACATCAGTATACTGATGTTTTGTCTGCACATTTTTGCCGCTTGTATATGATGACAATCATTTCTGCAAGAGCTGTCTGGAAGCTGCACACATCGTTCAGTCTTGTCTTTACCAAAGCTCCTGGAGGCAGTGAAAAGTCCTATTATTAAGCAGTAGGAAGAGTTGGGAAAGGAGATGTAGTCCAGGTAATAATAGACACCTTGTTAGCTGGAAGTGTCACAGATATGTAAGGAGCACTGTCAGACTGAGAGCTCAAAATCTGGGCTTCACTTTTTAAATGTTTCCATGCGTGTTGACAAAAAGATGTAGAAAAGCTGTCCAAAGCCTTATCTAATTTATGTATCACTCCAGCCAAATTATATTTGATGACTCAGTTCTGTCTCATCAGCAGCTGAGAGTGTTTTTAATGCATATTTTTTCCAAAATGTTTCTCGACAAAAATGCCTGTGTAGAACCGTCTTCATGACAAGTTGATTAAAACACGAGATCAGTTTATGAGACGTTAAAAAAGTGGCTTAAATATATTCGAAGCCCTTATAAAGGCATAACTACCTCACATCCTTACATTTAATGACAATTCTCTCCTTAAACGTCATTTGAAGAAAAGGGTAGGCATCATTGTGGTGCTAAATGCAGCTGTGAACCTGCAGATCAGGTGCCAGCAGCTAATAAAGAGCAGTTTCAAAGTAGCCACCCTTCCCTTCCCTGTGACACACCTGTTCTTTTCTCTTGTTCGTGCGCTTCACTCTTTTAAAGCGCTTTCCCCCCTCTTTTGCAGCATTTAGCATTTCTGTGGCCTTCTTTCTTATATTAATGTTTTCTGATGCCACTGAAGGCTTATTTGCATGAGTTTTGTTCATAAACATGAATATATTTCCAGTTAGAATGAGCATGAACGAATAAAATCCTCGTTATTCATATGCATTTGCATTACAGCTGTAACTTATACGGTAAAATAATCACTGCTCGTGGTGATTACGCCGAGTTCCTCACATTTCCTCGTGCCTTCACACTTAATTTTTGTGCGCCTTCTTGCAGAGTTAAGTGATGGGCCTTGGCTGCGCTATTTATCTGATAGAAATGATTTTATGCCTTGTTGGCTTCTGTGAAGTGTTTGTCGTGAGTACACACACAGAAAGACGCATAGCAGGAAATATTTAGGACATCTTGGATATGTTACATGGGCGGTAATGTCATCTGGGGTCACAGAGAAGAACGTGAAAGGAAAGCAGGCAGCATAAATGAGAGTCATGTCTGTACAGTTGTTAACAAGGAACTGTGTGAGTGTGTGTGTTTCTTTGCATGCATGGGTAAGCATATCTCTGCAAATGAGTGGGTGTGATTTGGATTATGAGTTGCTGTGGCATATCTGTCCTCTAGTGTTCAGCATCTGTGTGTTAAGTGTCCAACTGTATGCAAGTGCTAAAGAGCATGAAGACACGTAAAGCTAAAGTTGGGACTAGAAGGACACTACACCGCCACCATGCATACGTGTGTGTGTGTGTCTCTCATTAGAGCGGAACTTGTGGTGTCAAGGTCACCTGGAAGTCAACCGCCCCTAATTGGCTTAACAGTTGTCAAGGAAACGGGCTGGATCAGGCCAAGTGTAAACTGACCCACCCAAGTGTTCATGTTCATCTGAGACAAACAAACACAGCACACACCCACAGAGACATTGTGTGTCACTTCCTCGTGCACACTTCAGCCTGCCAAGATAACGAGGGAGTGAGACGGATGTTACCGAATGAGGCAGAACTACCAGTAGGTAGCCAGACAGATAGGCAAGATCAAATAAAATGTAGACGCACGCATGAAGTCGTAGACAGGGTTAAACCGAGACACAACGCTGCTGAACTGAAGGCGCTGGAAGAGAACTTTTCCCCGTCTTCCCCGGCGTCCCAAACCCTCCAACTCTCCCCATCTGCTGCTCCATCCTTAGTGTCAGGAGCTGAAACCAGTGATCAAATGTCCAAGAATAAATTATGACAATTGCTTTCATTATGTCATCTTTCTGTCGCTGCTGCTGCATCATTTCTGCAGTATCTCTGTTTTTTTTTTTTTTGCTATTTTATACTTCATGACATCTTGAGGGGAACGTAGCTATTGAAAACCAAGTTTTAACCCTCTGAAACCCAAAACTCACCAGAGAGTTTGATGTTATGCCTTAAAAATTGCCAGAATTGCACCATTTATTAGAGCCAGAAACTGTAGGAATAGAAAGAATTCCACTGCTCTATACACTATTCATTTGTGATGTGCTTTTCTGTTTAGAAAATCAATTAAATCTAAGCTTGAAATCATGATAGTTCATCAAAATCACTTTATTCTTTATGTCTATTTTTTTAACACCAAAAAGTAATTGTTTGCACTAAGGAGGTTTTGTTAAAAAAATAAATAAATGAAAAATAAATAAAAAATGTGTGCTCCTTGGTGGAGCAATACACCCATTCTCAACTCAACTGTGACTAAAATTGACATGACAAAAATTCTGGGACTTTTTGACGGAACTGGGCTGAACTGCCGGCAGTGTTTAGACAGACACAGAGCACATAAGAGACTCAGATGAAAACAAATTAAAAATGTAAGTAGTAAAATATCTATCACATGCAATATCAAACTTTTTGGCACTTGAAAAAATTGTATAAATATTGATTGCAGTTTTTCAAATATGTAATTGCATAGATATATTTCTATAATAAATAATGAATATTATGGCACTACACCTGTGTCATACTGCACAGAAGACATTTTATGAGTTTTCTGTACTTCGACTTTTGGTTGTCTTGTTTCCACAGAGGTTCAGGACTTTGTGCTGCAGTGAAAAATGAGTCCACAGTGAGGAAACTGGATCAGCAAAAGATGCTCAGAAACTGTTTGGGGTTCAGAAAGTTAACACAAAACATGCAGTCAGTTTACAGCTTATGATATATTGTTGTGGATTAAACACTTCATGATTCTTCATATTACAGCATTATTATAACATTTTTTCCCCCAATTGATCCCTTTAAATATTTCAAGTAGAGTTGGGGCAGTGGTTTGCACCGTTGCTTCGCAGCAAGAAGGTCGCTGGTTCACATCCCGGTGAGGACACCCGGGATCTTTCTGCATGGACTTTGTATGTTCTCCCCGTGCAGCGTGGGTTCTCTCTGGGTTCTCCGGCTTCCTCCAACAAGGTCCAAAAACATGTTGAGGTTAATGGTGATTCTAAATTGTCCATAGGTGTGAATGTGAGTGTGCTTGGTTGTCTGTCTCTAAGTGTAGCCCTGTGATAGACTGGTGACCTGTCCAGGGTGTCCTCTGCCTTCACCCTAAGTCAGCTGGGATAGACTCCAGCCCCCCATGACCCTAGTGAGGATTAAGTGGTGTATAGATAATGGATGGATGGATAGTACTAATTTACAGCACTTTTGCTTTTTTTGTTTGAGTCATTATTTCTGAATACTTCCTCAAACACAGGTCTGATCATGCTCAGATTAAGTCAACTATTTTGTCTAAGTTGAAATGTGGCACCTTGCTTTTACGCCGATCCTGTACATGTTGTGGTACTACTGTACATAGAGAGCAGTTGTATGATGTGCAAAGTCCCTCAGGAGTATGTGTTCAGTGTAAAGTGGTCCTGTAGGAATTATGTAGATATTGTAGAGGACACTAAATCGTCCCACAGGGTATTTTTATTATTATTTTGCTCTTGTGGCTTTGTCAGTAGATTACTCAGGAGACATCACCTGAGCAGTCTCAGTTCTGGCTTGCAGGGGGAATCATAAAAGACGCATTAAAAAGTACAGCATTCATTTGGACTCTGATCCACACAAAGCAGTGCAGTTGCGTTGCTTTGCAATGCCTCACCATCAAAACTCCTCTCTTTTCTCTCAAGTAATGCTCCATTCCATTCAGAGTTGGTCAGAAAGTCACAGCCTAATTACAGCCTGCATTATTTTAAGCGTCTCAATTCAGGAAAACCACAGATGCCCACATTACGTGACATACTCGATGCAAAATTGCGTCAGTCGTGTTATTATAGTAATATGTCACAAAATTAGCGGGTTAGCTCAGAAAGCCGGGGACTGACAGATGTCTCTAATGACACAAAGGCCGTAAAATCAAACATGACTTTAGTCTGAGGTTTCTGAATATGTTGTAAAGCTGTTACTCCTTTTTACGTGGAGGGCATGTTTATATGTTGACGTAATGAAATAAATTTCTTCCAGACTATTTGTGGTTAACAAATTAGGGATTCTGACTTGAAGGAATCGCTCCTTTGGATTTTTCCTAATAAGATGCTGGAATTTCCAACTTTCACCACGTGTGGAGAGGAACATTAGCTTACTCCAGATTTTTCCTTCCCCTTTCTAAAACCTCGCCTCCGCAGCGCCGTGATGTATTTGTTTTCTAAGAATGCATCGTTTCCACTCCTTTCCAAGCTCTCTTTCTCCCCTTTTCCCTCTGAGCTTCTTCTCCCCTCTGTGCTCAGCTTCTTGTCTCTTTACCCCTCTGCCTCTCTGTATCTATTCGTAGCATTCCTCAACTCTCTCTCGTACCTTCCTCATGCTGGATGTGTCTGCAGTTTTGTTCCTTATCTCTGTACCTCTGTGTGTGTGTGTGTGTGTGTGTGCGTCACATGTGTGTATACAGTATGTGTGTGTGTGTCGCCTTCTCCGCAGCGTGTCCATCAGCCATCTCATTATGGCTGTCTGTTTTTACATCCCTTTGCCTCATTAGGCACCGCGCACAGCCACTGAGGACAGCAGGCCTCAACTCCAGTGCCAATTTACCCCTCTCTCTCTGGCTTTGTGTGTCTGTGTGTGTGCCAGTAGAGTGCTCTCTCTGCATTTCCCTTGTCACACATTACCTTGTTTCCTTGCATTAGGCGCTTTCCATCCTTTGCATCTTCTTCATCTCTTGCTCATCTGTGCTCATGGGAAACTGAGTTCCCTGCACTCTGCTAACCTTCCTTTTCTCTATCTCTTTTTTTTTTTTTTTTGGGTTCTTTCTCCATCATCATGTTGCCGGTGGGACATTTCGGTCCAGTCTTTGCTCACCCATTTGTACTTTTTGTTTTTAATTTATAAAGGCATCCTTTGTAACAGTTTGATCATTTGTGAGTTATTGATTTATGTATGAGTGATAGGTCATATAAGAATGCTTTTAAAATGGGTACATTTGTGCTTCAGTGTTGGGAAGGAAACCCTCCTTAATTTGTCCGAATCACAAGTTCGGGTCTGGAAAATATCTACAGAGCATCTCCACAAAATCCCTTTTTTTTTTTCCTTTTAAGTAGAGAAATCGTTGGCACTTTAAGAAACTGGAGTAAAATGGAAAGATCACTACTACTTTCATGTCTGTCCATTAAATATAAAACTATATCCAGGTTATAATGTGTAATTTGGCTGCAGGATGTCCTTACACTCAGCCAAAAAAAGAGTCTTGCATAAAACTCCGAGGAAACCACAGCTTCTCCGTGAGCTTTTGAGGTGACTTAAGGTGGCTTTTGTTACCTTTGGACAGAGCTGTGCTAGTTTCCCGATGCTAAGCTAAGATATGGTGTCTGGCTTCAAACGTTATGTTTGAGCGATGTCAATCTTCTCTGCAAGAAAGCAAATCAGCATGTATCTGAAGTTTTGTCATTATTTTATCTGCAACTGCAGACTTAGACGTATAACTTCACTGTAGAGTTGTTTTATTTAACAGTTCATTTCTGCCACTAAAACTCATTTTCCCCATTGTTTCTCTGTGTGATGGCAGGTGAATGAGATCTACCACGACCAGTCTTTGGGTGCAAAAATCAACGTGGTGCTGGTGCGGATTATCATGCTGGGCTACGGCAAGGTAAGACCTGTCAAGACACAAGTTCTTCTGAAAAAAAAACGTCAAGTGAGTCGCAGTTCCTGGAAAGCTAATGCCGTGCCTCTCTATCAGCACTATCTTTGATGCTAGGATTTTAGGATTCTACAGTAGCTTTAAGTCCATACAGTAAGCACAACCAAGTCGTACACACAGACTCATAAACAAACACACAGACACACAGACACACAGACACACACACACACACTCACTCTCATCAGCACATGCTGATGCCCAGAGCCTGTTATTCCAGTGGACTGAGCAAAAGAGGAACTAAAAGCATGCAGCATCCCAGGGGAGTGTTTTCAAGTCGCACGCCTTCACAGTTCAGCACCAAAGCACACAGAAACTCTGCCCGTTATGCAATCATCGTTCCTCCCAGAAGGCTGCAGCACAGAATCATGGGAAGTCCAGGCAAAGATAAACAATCAATGATAGCCCTCCCTCATTCATAAAGAGAGAGACCGGACAATGGAGGGGGGGGGAGCATCCTTTTCTTCTCGACGGTAACTCTATCTGCCTGGCTGGTGCTGAAGAGAGGGGAGGAAAAAAAAGAGGGGAGATAAAACAAGATGCGGCTGGAACGGAGGAGGGCAGGGATTACCCCAATGGATGATACAAGTGATTTTATTGCTGGATGTGTGCTCTGTGATATACTTATGCTGCTGTAGCCTTATCTCTTCCTCTGCTCTCTCTACATGTCTACAGTCCCAGTGGAACTCTGGAAACACACACACACACAACACAGACACACACTCACTACACTACATTGGTCATTCTGGGCCAGCCCCTATGCAGCTTCAGCCAAAGCTCCGGCTGTCCATCATTCCCAATTACCGTGGCAACAGAGCTGCACCCAGACAGCCTGCAGATTGGCTATGTGACCCTGAATGCAGGCGCACTCACACACCCACACTTCTCTCACACACACACACACACACACAATCCAACACAACATTTACACATGGCACACCATTACAAACCCATTTTTTTTTAAATCATAGAAAGAAAGAAAAAAACATATTCTGATTAACATGAGAAATCTCATACGTGTACAGTGCACTCCGTCTGAGGGGTGTTTGTGCAGAGTACAGACTTTACACTCCATCATGTGTGCAGAGGCAGGCCATATGTCTTCGGTGCAGCTCACTCACACTACACACACTCGCTGTTTGATTCAGCTGTGTATTGTGCATGTGTGAAAACAACAAGCAAATGTAGAAAGAGGCAAAAAGGGAAGCAGTGGAAGACAGGCATGGAGAGGCTTGTGTGAGCAGAACATAGCTGAGGGAGGGGAGGGGAGGTGAGCGGAGATCCTAATGAGGGAGAGCACGAGAGGTGAAGGTGAATGGAAGGAATTGCAGGCATCTGGGTGTTGGTGTGAGTGTTGACAATATGAATTTTAATCATGAGTAAATATTTTGTAATTGGACATTTTTTGACTATTAGCACAGAGCTCATTAATAGACAGCTCTTTGTTCAGCTTCATGTTCATTATTGAAATCGTCAATTCAGAATCCTAATATTATTTTGCAAGTACTGTGTATCCCTCTGAGTGTGTGTGTTTGAGTGTGCAAGTGTGTGTGTGTGTTATACACCTCAGCAATTTGCAAGATCTGCTGACAAGATATAACATTGTGACACTGCCCCCTACAGGGTTGAATAAAATGTTGAAAAACAACAAGCATCTATAGTTCCCTGTTTTTGTATCATCTTTACACCCTCCTCCCTCTTTTTTTCCCTTTGTGTTTGCATCTCCCTCTCTGGTTCCAGTCCATGAGTCTGATTGAGCTGGGGAACCCGTCTCAGAGTCTGGAGAACGTGTGTCGCTGGGCCTTCCTGCAGCAGAAGCAAGACACGGGGGATGCCGAGTATCACGACCACGCCATCTTCCTCACGCGACAGGAATTTGGCCCTACGGGCATGCAGGGTAGTAAAGAACATGCACACAGTCTTTAATAATTTGGTTGACGGACGGGAAAATACATATGTCCACATTTCACACTGGCCCTCCCGAGAACGTGACAGTCATACGTACGCACAGAAAACTCCCCTCTTCCTTTCTGTGCCTCGTTTAGCTGCATTGTGCGCTGTGGGTTTGGTGGTTGGTGGTTTTCTGTGCAGCAGAGTACAGGCTAACAGTCAGGCCCAGGGGAGAGGCCTCTAAAGGCAGTGGCCTAGCTATCCAGAAGCCCTTCAGCTGCCCTTGGGCTCAGCCTTCAGCAGCAGAAAATCAATAGACAGAGAAGGGCCAGCCACAGCTCCACAATTAAAGGCAGTACAGGACAGACAAGCACACAGGGAGTTGGAGATTGGCATATGTAGAGGTGGAAGGCGACGGTTTCGGGTTAGGATTAGACACAGCGGTGCACACACATTTGGCCTTATGTGAGGGTGACTCCCCTTTGTGTGTGTGTGTGTGTATTATATAGATGTAAATCTTTAGATTGAACTATTAGATTGAAATGAGAAGTAAGTGTACTCAACTCATTGATTTTTGTTTACTAATCTTTTACTGGCATAACTGTCAAATGTATACAAATAAACAAGCTCTGTCAATCAGAGTGAAACTAAGGAATTGTCTGGTAATTGACCAGAAGTGTTATTTTAGTGTTACTCAGTTTAGGAAAATGCATACAGATTGAATAATTGTAGAATATGAACTTCATACCTGACATTTGTTTTGTTTGTGATGCAGTGTACTAGATTTGTGTGGAAAATATACTTTGAAATGAGCAAATACAATACTGACACAAACACTGATGTGACATTAATCTTTACCTTTGACTGGCTGAGTCAATGAGCAAACTGTCTTTTGTCAACAAATCTATAAATCTTTAAGAATCCCTCTGTCTTCCTGTTTGCTAAGGTTATGCCCCGGTGACTGGCATGTGTCATCCAGTGAGGAGCTGCACTTTGAACCACGAGGATGGTTTCTCCTCTGCCTTCGTGGTGGCTCACGAGACTGGACATGTGTGAGTATGGTGACGTTTCATTTTTTTGGTGTTTTGTGGTTGTTCTAAACTTGAAGGTGTAAAATAAAAGATGTTACTACTGGTGAGATGAGCCATTCAGAATGAGCACCACTAGTCCAGTGGGTTTATTTTCTTTCTAGAACTGCATCTGCTTACTCGAAAACATCTTGGGCATTGGCAAAACACACCAAATGATCTGCTGTGGGTTGTAAGAGTGAACACAAGACTCTTCATGCACTCCCAGCATCTAAGGGGCTTAAGACCCAGTGGATGGCTTTTATTATTGATGACACTGTCACCACAACAACTGGGAAAGTCTTAGTGTTAGCGTGTTGTGTTAGAGTTGATCATATGCTCACAGGTCAGAGCTCTGAGAAAACTGTGACACTGAGGGACACTGAGAGACGGTGGAAGCTTTAAGACCAATTTGAAACAGATAAACAAGGATTGAGAGGATTACTCAGTGTTTTAATGTCGCCCATTGTGCTTCAGTGCAACCTAAGTGTTGGTGCCATTCTCTATTCTATAATTCATGTTCATGTTTAGTTATTATTTTTAGATGTGTTTGGTACCTGCATTTGGTTTTGGGGCTTGGAGTTTCTGGAGTGGGCAGCCGGTGGGAGCTGACGCTGAGCGGTGACGTGCGGGAGCGCGCGCATCGATTGGATGGTGATGCTGTGTGTTTGTTCTATGGGGAGTTGTTCATTAAAGATGGGGCGAACACACCGTTTTCTACCGTCGTTTAACTAAAACACGAGTAGACTCGTTCTTTCCGTCTGACCGAGTGGTTATTTGCTTATGGACTTTAAGAACAGACATTTAGCCACTACACTAAGCTCAGCCAGTGTTTACATTGGTTTGCCTCCCTGCTAATCTCTGTATTCACATATACTGCATTTTGATACAGTTGAATTCCCAATAAAGCTGTTCAAGTTTACACATCTTTCTGTTTCTCCAATCAGACAACAGAACAAGTATGACACGGTGACTGAAACGCAGCCCATTAAAACTACATGTGAACCAGCAGTCACTTCAGAAATTTTTCCAATCTGCAGGTCTACACCACTAAAATACCAATTTTAGAACCACAACGTCGACCGACAAACTCATCAAATGAATGTTTTAAAAACAGCATCGCTGTTAAATCAGTGAATTTTCTTTTAGAAATTCCACTCATATTCATATCTGTGTCAGCTGCTGCGTGGTCAACTGTTTTCCTCCATGTTTAGAGAGAGTCTTCTTCCTGATGACTCAGACTGCAGCAGCTCAGTTGTATTTTTAAGCAACAGACATCTGAAACAGCCCATTTATAACAGGGGTGAAACGAGGGGTTTTACAGTCGTGAGGAAATGTACTATTTTTGAAGTAGTTTAAGCTAAAAAAAAATTGAAAGACACATTCTGGGGACGTGAGAATTTCCTTGATAGTCTGAAAAGTGGCACAATATGAGACCTTTAAAGGACTGTTTTGATTGAAAGCAGTTTATTGTGACAGTATGTAATGAGTGAACTGCCACTGCCTCCTCCTCTTGTTCCTCGTTATTCTGCTCCCACACGTTCCCAATCTGTCTCCACTGGTTCGTCTCCTTTCCCTTGACTTTTATCCTGTCCTCGTTCTTTCCTCTCGGGCTGTGCAGGCTGGGAATGGAGCATGATGGCCAGGGAAACCGCTGTGGAGATGAGGTGCACATGGGCAGCATCATGGCTCCGCTGGTGCAAGCCGCCTTCCACCGCTTTCACTGGTCCAGATGTAGCATGCAGGAGCTGGGACGCTACCTTCAGTGAGACACATACACACACCCTCACATAGAGAGGGATTTGATTATATGGGCTTGTAAAGGTCAATACTGGCATCACTATTTTAAATTTGCATCTAGTTGATATTTTGTGCTGGTTTTTAGTGTATGTAAATTGTTTTTTTCTTAAAAATATATATATTATTTTACAGAGTGCGCAAATATTTCTGCTATTTATGGTGTTAATTTCATGATGTAAATTTTCAAGTTAGGGAGCTCTTAAACTTCAAAAGAAACTCATTTTAGGGGGTTGAGAGCCTCTGACCACATCCACCAAACATGAATTGGAGCTTTGAGCTAAACAGCAACAACAACAGCAACAGCAACAGCAACAACATCAGCAACAACAACAGCAACAACAACAGCAACAACAACATAATGTAAATGTTAAAAGCAGAAAAGTAGAGTTGACCAAATGCTTTGCAGACAGAGCAAAAAAGAAAAGGACATTCTGGAAGTCCATGAAACAACAGAAGATCAGTTAACCCAAGCAGAAGGAGAAGACCAGAGAGCCAAAAGTGGAGAAATAGAGTTTTCAAAATGAATCAATTCAACAATACCACATAAAATAAAAGAACCAAAAAATGCCATATCCAAATACGAAAAAAGAGCGAGTGAAATAAAAGAAAATAAGAGTGTAAAACCATAAACGCAAGGCTAAAAATAAAAATAACAGTAGGAATAGTAGGTAATAGGTACATACAGTAAGCACAAGTAATAATATGAAATGAAAAAAGATGTCAAACGATAGAGTTATAAAGTTGAGTGAGTCTCTTTTGTATGACATTTTACATACAATGTATACACCAAGTGATTCACTGAGGATAATAAAATAATGCAAATTTTACATCTGAACCAGGATACTGAGCTTATTAAATTCGAAATAATAAATGAAACCCTTTTTCCGACTCCTCTTGCAGTTCCTACGACTGTCTCCGTGACGACCCCTTCGACCACAACTGGCCGTCGCTGCCTCAGCTGCCTGGTTTGCACTACTCCATGAACGAGCAGTGTCGCTTTGACTTCGGTGTGGGCTACACAATGTGCACCGCGGTAAGAGATCACCACAGTCCCAGCAGTCACTTTACAAACTTAGCTAGTTCACCAACACTTACTAACTGCACTGGCCTACTGATGGCAACCTCTACTAACACTCGGCCACCAATGAAGCTTAACCTCACTTTGACTCAGAGAGATGTTTGAGCTCACTTTGAATTCAGTGTGTTGAATTAATTCAGAGTTTGCTGAATTTCACTGTGATATATATATATACATACATTTTAATGGGAACTCTTGAGCTCCGAAGGTTTTCCTCATGAACTGAGCACAGCACTGACATCTCTTATCTCTGATCTACACTGTAATGAAATGAGAGTCACACATACAGAGCTATTCACGTTCTTCTGATGTCCTCTGTTTCCTCTCCCGGCCACTGGTGGGATTGACATCTTGCTTAAAAGCAGGTAATTGGTTTTGATAGCTATTTCTTTTTTCTGTCGTTAATGTTAATAATAAAAAAAATAATTTATTTATTATAACACTACAGTTGCCTTGATACCACAGTCCCTTTACATGAACCTGTCACAAACAGTGTTTTGTAAATGCAACAAATAAATAAATAAAATAAATCTCACACAGTAACCAAGCTTCACCCAGCTGCAGCATCTTGCCAGCCGTCTTTACCTCCCCCCCAGTCACCCCCACCTGCTCTATGACTGTGAAGCCACTGTGGCACGCTGTTGGGAAGCTGTTGCTTGATTGACTAAGGGCTTGTTCGGGGGCTTTGCACACATTGCTAGATTACCCTCTATTCTCTTGTCAAACTCATTCCCCTCAGCTACAAAAGGCGGGCCAGTCAGGAACGCAGGTAAGGTAACCCCACCTCCCGGAAGACATGTGGCCCATCGTTTATTTCCTCCGATTTTCTTTTTCTATTTGTCCTCTAAAGTTGTAACTGTTTGTAATGTTGCTCCGTACTTTTCTTTTTTACTGTACTTTGTTTCTCTGTTCTACCCATTGTCATATTTTGGACGTTAGTCTGCAGGATTCTAAAATGCTCAGAGTGGCTATAAAATCCCTTAAAACACCGTGACTCTGCCGGTTCATTGGTTCAGTGGCTATGGTGCAGTCCAGCAGTTGAACGGTACCATAGCCAGAGTCCTCTCCTGCAAATCTGTGTTAAATCACTGCAGCACTGGCAGGAAGAGCCTCATTATATTGGCACTCTTGTGACTATAAACGAGTGGAAAAGGTTGGAAAGATGTCTTTCCCATCCAAGGGGAAAGGGCTTAGCCAGAACAGAGGCTGTTTTTCCATGTTTCACTTCAGCTTTTAGGATCCTCCAGTCTGATGTAACTGGTGATTACCTACCACAGTCTAGCCATTGATTGTGACTCGCCCTCTGACCTGTAAAGGTCCTCTGGGGTCATGGTGGGCGGGGAAGTCTGTGGAAAGGAGGGAGGAGGGCACGCCCCCTCAGACACTGGACTGCAGGTCAGTTTGGTGGATCCTCATCTCTGGTTTATATCAGACAAGGAGGAGAATTTGGTCCTTGATCTGTGTTTGGGGGCATTTTAGAGGTCACTGAGGCCTCACCTTTTGGCTTCTAAACCTTTCGCCCTCTGCCCTCTGACCTCCCTTGTGACATAATTAAACCATAGGCTGTCTCATTACGAGAGTCTTGTCTCTCTATCATCCATTGGTTTAGTTTGCATGAATGGCTGTGTGTTTCTCAGTGGAGCGTAGTGTACAGTGCAGTGACTCAGCACAGGGTCGGTGTTGTTAATGTTGGGTATAATACTGTTGTGGCTATCGTTGTTGTGATATTTCTCTTCCCATCTACTTTTGTTTCCTTTATTCTGTGTTTAGTGTCATCTCAGCTTTGTCATGATGGTTGACCTGTTACCTGGTGTTTGCATTGTCAGTTAGAGCTTTCAGTTGTAAGAAGACGTCTCTCTCTCTGTGCCCCACAGTATCGCACATTTGACCCATGTAAGCAGCTGTGGTGTAGCCACCCGGACAATCCGTTCTTCTGCAAGACCAAGAAAGGACCACCCATTGATGGAACCATGTGTGGGAATGGGAAGGTATTTATCAGCTACTGTACTTTATTCTGTTAAAAAAAAATTAACTATTTGATGGTACGCTGCATCCAAATAGCAACTTTGTCTTGTATTCTCGGCCTGTTGCAGCACTGCTTTAAAGGTCACTGCATCTGGTTGACTCCTGACATCATAAAGCAAGATGGAAACTGGGGTTCATGGAGTGAGTTTGGCCAGTGTTCCCGCACCTGTGGAGGGGGAGTACAGTTTCGCACACGCGACTGTGACAATCCAAGGTATGAAACTGGTTACCAGAGTCTATACATGTAAAAGAAAGTGCAACCTTTGCATTGAGTTATACAGAATTCAGCCCTAAGAAACCACTAAGGCAGATGATGTGAGGTTCAGATAGTGACTCCTGTTGGGGATGTGCAGTTGTTAAATGTATCATTTCTAGCTCCGAATTTCAAGTAAAAGTCAAAGTGCTTCTGAAGTGAAACGTGATACTGTTTAGAAGAAAGTAGAAACATTCTCGTGTCCTCGGCTCTGCAACCCTTCCAGACCAGCCAACGGAGGCCGGACCTGCGTGGGGGCAACTTACCAATTCCAGATGTGCAACACCAGCGAGTGTGAGGATATCTACAGCGACACACGAGAGGAGCAATGCCATGCTTGGGACCCTCGATTTGAAGTCCACAGCAACAAGCACCACTGGCTGCCTTATGAACACCCAGACTGTGAGTGCAACACGTGCATGGGAAGTGCTCAGGTGAAGACATTGAACCAGGTTGAACGTTTAGTGATGATATACTTTGAAAATACAAATGATAGCCCAAAAGCGGACGCAAACACATTTCTGGGTAATAGACGGTTTATATATAGAAGCTGTGTTGTGTTATGGTCACTGACATCTGGCTGTCCTGCTGAGTCTCAGCGCAGCTTTGAGGTATGACTACGCCCTCCCATAAAAACAAGCCGTGTCTTTGAAAACCTCTTTAAAAACAATCTTCTTTGAACTCTTGTCTTTCTCCACCCATTCGCTGACGTCATTTTACCTTCACTGACCCCCCACCATCCTTTCTCTATCTTTTCTCTCCATCCTCCATCAGTTGGCACACATGGACAAACAATCACGTTCACAATGGAGTCCAAACCTAAAGTTGTCCGTTAAATACCCCAAACCACTTTACATTATTGAGAAGTTTTAAACGTGTGTGTGTGTGTGAAGTTGTCAGATCCACGCTGTCTCTAAGTAGAGGTGTCACTGTCTTCCTGATACGTATTAAATTATCGTCCAACTAAAGGGCAGCCCTCGAGAAAAGTGCTGATCTATCCATCTAAACGGAGGTCACGTGAAGTCTGCTAAGAGGGGCCTTGCTAAATTGTTTTTCTTCATTCTTATTATTTCTAAATGCCATATTTTTCAGCACAGCTTTCACCATCTCAAATTACTTTTCCGTGTGTGAGTGTGCGAGCACATGTTCGTGTCTGTCTGCGTCTGAGAGGAGGAAAAAAAAAAAGAAGTGAACAGGGAGGTGAAATTGAATTCCATTCATGGTCTGTCATCTCCTGAGTTCCAGATAGTGTGAGGAAAAAGAGAGCGTCTGTTCCAAATGTGAAATTGTAGTATTTATTTGACAAATTCATGTTTTTATGTCTCTATTTGGGTGTTTTCCCCGAGTTAAGAAATATACCCTTGAGGAAAGAAAAAGGAAAGTCGAGGCTGCAGCGTGTGTGTGTGGCTGTTCAACCATCGAGTCAGAACCACATCTATCCTTTCGGTTTATCTTATCGTGTCTAAAGCACTAAATTTTCTGCTGTTTTGTGTGTTCTCACACAGATGGGATTCAATGTGTCCCAGAACTCCTTGTAGAGAAGTGTGTGCAAAATAACCCTCCAGTGACTCTTTAATTAACACACTGGACCCCAAAGAGAACCTCAATTGATATTTGAGGGGGTCTTACAAACTAAAAAGCTGATTTTCTGTGTATCTAAATGTATTTGTACATTAGAATGTTGAAGGAAAGAAACGGCACAGAAGGTCTGACTGACATCGAATAGACAACCAATGCACAGTACATCTTGCCGATACTAAAAATGCAGACTAACTATTTATTCAACCTCTGCAGTTCTGCACTGCAGTGCAAGTGCATGACATTGACCCCTCAACTGTCACAGCACAGTACAGTAGAAGAGCCTTCATTCAGATTGCTGAAAAGAGAATTCGTACATTGGATTCTCAGTTCAACGTGACAGAAATGTGTTTTCTCCCTTATAATGTAATTCAGCAGTTCTGCAGCATGTTTGCCACCTGTTTATTAGTGTCAGAGCTTCATAAGACAAGGTCTCTGGATTGTGGCCATCTGTAATAAACGTGATGAAGTAGGAGTGTTCTTTCTCACTGGGATGATCTGCCAGGTTTTGTCTCTCGGGGCTCATGTAGTTGTAGTATGACTCACTCTGACAGACACAATGAGGCAGTGTCACGCTGACTCACGGAGAGCTCATTGAGAACATAAAAAGGAATCATATGTTGGTTGTAAACATGAAATCATCAAGGTGGATCTCAAGTGTGACATTCTGATAATCGTTTGAACGGTTATCATCATCCTGAATGTGCGTTTGTGTTGCTTTGTCCCAGCCAACAAACGCTGCCACCTGCATTGCCAGTCCAAGGAGACGCGAGATGTGGTCTTCATGCAGAGAATGGTCCTGGATGGCACTCGCTGCTCATACAAAGACCCGCACAGTGTGTGTGTGCGTGGGGAGTGTGAGGTGAGTGATGTTATCTGTGTGTGTGTGTGTGTGTGAAGGCCTGAGAACGAGGCAGCTGCATGCGTTCAGATCGACATGTGCCAAACTTTCCATGTCCTCGTTAACAGAAAGTGGGCTGCGACGGTGTGGTCGGCTCGTCGAAGCAGGAAGACAAGTGCGGGGTGTGTGGAGGCGACAACTCCAGATGCAAAACCTTCAAAGATACCATCACGCGCACTGCCAGGAAACAAGGTAAACACACTAACTGTCACAGTAACCCTTATTTAAATGTAGGACAGACTTGACTTGGTCCCATCAGTGTAGCCCATCATTCAGAATAAACAGTTGGCCAGTCTCCTTTGTTGATAAGCTGGACTGTTTTCCCTCTGTATTTTGTTATGTTTAATTAAACATCGCCCTCTAGAGGTAGATGTGTAAAACTGACCTTAAACCTCAGTGAGTCTGAGCCAACAGATTTCCATGTGAGCTTTGCCAAGAAGTTACGTCAAGCCTTGCTTTATGAGCTAATGTTTATAGGGAATATTATCTAACTCTTGATCTCGGGACAGACCTATATTATAACAGCAACATTACCAGAATCGGATGTTTTCTCTGTATGAAAATAAGTAAGACTGCAGGGATTTTCACTGGTGAGCAAGGCTCTTTGGTTGAAATGAGTGACACCTCTTTGCTGAGGCTCTTTGTCAGGAAACTGTAAAATCAACTTTAAAGGACTGATTTTGGAGCCACAACCCAGATGTGTGTTTTATTGCAGGTTTCCTCAGAATTCTTGAAATCCCCCGAGGAGCGAGACACTTGCTGATCCAAGAGCTGAAATCAACCTCACACACTCTGGGTATGTGACACTGTACCTTGTTTCTCTTTTGTGCGTATGTTCCTACTTCTGGATTTGCATTTGCATGTTGTGCGACTGTAGTCAGATTGTGTTTCTCACCCACCTACAGCTGTTAAGAACGTGGCATCAGGACTGTTCTTCTTAAACGGGGAAAACGAATACCCAGAGTCCCGCTCGGTCATCGAGAAGGGTATTGAGTGGGAATACGAGAATGACAACGACAAGGAGACCCTTCAGACCACCGGCCCTCTCAGACATGGAATTCTCATTATGGTACACAATGACGTGACGTTCTTGCATATTGTCTGCATACGATAAGAATGACACTGAAAATATGACTTTTTATCCTGAAATTATGCAAAGTATCTTTTTTATGATTGTGTTATGGTGATCTCTCTGTTTGCAGATGAAATTACACGGGGATGAAGATGTGAATTTGTCTTACAAGTACATGATGAATATGGGCAGTGACTCTGGCATTCAGAACAACATATTGGTAGAGGACAGTGCCTATGAGTGGGCCCCAAGGAGATGGTCCTCCTGCTCCAAGCCTTGCGGTGGAGGTACAGTAGAGCAAAGACAACACTCGTGATGAAACCTGAGATTATGTTACTATGCTTGTTCAATGTTCCGTCCCCTTCCTGTTGCAGGTAAAGAGTACTTGCGATATGGCTGCAGAAGAAAAGTTGACAGCAAGATGGTTCACAAAAGCTTCTGCAACAGGTCCAACATGAAACCCAGAGGAGAAACCAGAGACTGCAACCAGAAGCCCTGCCCTCCACCAGTGTATGCACTGTTTTATACATGTTTCCACCTCGATTCACATGCACAACACCTCGAATTAATAAATTCAATAATTTACGCCAAAGCATGCCTCTGACTGGCATCATGATCAACATTTTTAAAGCTCCTGTTGGTGTCAGTCACAGGAGAAACAATCAGCCTCTTGGGTTGAAAAATAAAAGTGTTATGGTTGGTGGAGTATTTGGTTAGATAGAAACATTGACGTTTTTTGACCAAATTTGCACCATCATATAACTGGTTTGTATGGTTCTATCAAAGCAGGGTTGTACCATTGAAGATCACGTGTACAAATCAATGAGTGCAAAATTTCAGGACTCTAGCTACATTATTCCTCAAGCTATAGCACTTCAAACATTGTTCCACAGATTGGTGTGAAGAAAAGGATGCAAAAATCAACATGACCCCGTCTCGCTTGAAGAATTCAAGAAATAAAAAAACTAATGTTACCTGTGACCCCAGATTTTGCACATGTTTAAATCAATCAATATCCACCACTTTAAAAAACAGTCGGTCAAACTGAAGATGGTCGGGCTCGGGGCATTCGGTAAATTGAGTCGCAATAAACCAGTTGTTAACACATAACTTGGGAATCTGACTTTGCGATTCAGGTGTCAGGCTTTTCCTGCGTTCAGTCAGCCATTTTCCCAACTTTGCTGTTGTCTAACTCAACATTCTGACATTTTGAACTCTTGTTTCTCTCCTTCCTGGGATTTTCTCCAGTTGGGTGACAGGGGAGTGGCAGAACTGCAGCAAACCATGTGGAAAGACAGGGATGCAAATCCGCTCGGTCAGCTGTGTCCAGCCTTCAGATGACAACACCACACGCTCAATCCACAACAAACACTGCAACGACAACCGTCCTGAGGCCCGCAGACCCTGCAACCGATACCCCTGCCCCACCCAGTGGAGAGTTGGACCATGGTCACAGGTATGCACGCTGAACATGGGTCAACAGAAACTGAAAAGTAAAAAAAAATATGTTTAACCAATATGTATTGTTGCATGAAAAGACCAGATGTTGAGTTTGTCGGACTCAACATCTGGTCACACGACTTTGTTGGACCTATATTCTTGGCATGGTGCTCATGTGCTTTACGCGCTTTATATTTTGTTCTAATTTGTTGTGTTTTGTGTGTGTGTGTCCTGTATCTCCAGTGCTCAGTGACATGTGGTAATGGGACTCAGCAGAGACAGGCTCTGTGCCACACCAGGGACAACACCATCGGCCTGTGTCTGGACAGCAAGCCTGACACCATAAGAGTCTGTCGCCTGGAACCATGTCCCAGTGAGTGCTGAGCCCATAAATAATCTGCCAGGCAAACCACACCATGCTGAAGTGGATTTATTTACTTTGACAGAACGGTCTTAATGTCTTCAACATCACTGATACCAATAAATGTCAGAACTGGGAAGTCTAAAAGGAATAAACTGCAAATCGAGAATACTGTTTGACAGAAACCCATCAAGTCTTTGAGATATTTCGCTAAGTGGAAGCGTTTTCCTGTCGGGTTATTCTATTTTAAATTATTACATCTCTGAATGACCACCTCTAATTTGACTAAAATTTGTTATAGCATAAAATAAGGATATTTAAAAAGATATTTTTAAAAATTTAACTTCAAATATCAAAGACTTTCTGAGACTTTTTTTTATTAATATTATTCTAAAATTCCTATCAACTCACTTTAGGCATGTTTTTTTGCACTTTGAAATTTGATATGTGTGAATGACGATTGATCTGATAATAAGGAAGCATTAAAGATAAAAGCCTGAAGTTTACACAGCTATTGCTCATCATGTCATTGATTCAGATTCTGCAATATCGGACGAATAGATCAAACAATTGATCATGAGTCAGTTAAAATATGGAGAAAAAGGCCCATCTTAAAGCATAAATTGACAGCAGAAAATGATTAATGTAACAGTAAGCTAGTGATGTTTTCTGAACTATAGCCCCTTGTCACAATAAGACAAAACAAAACACAGAAAATACTTTTTATTATGAAATACTTGGTCGCAAAAATGAGAAGAAAAATATTTTTGTTTAACTTTCATAGCTGATTGAGCAGGTATGAGTCGTACCACAATTATAATAATACCGGTAGAAAATCTAATCCAAGTAGTTCTGAAGTTTGAAAATGATCTTCGAAGTATAAATAGGAAAATGTATTTAACATGGGAATATTTTTTTTAATTTTCAGATGCTACTTTGTAGCCGGAAAACTTGGTTTGGAGGAGACTTGTTTTGTGCAATTTCGTTGGGAATCACTTGGTCATTAGGAAAGACCTGCTATATGTATCTAAAATTTCACAGATATCATTTTTTATTACAACACTACATGTATTATATTTTATATCGATATGTCCATAGTTTATGCTTAGAAAAATAAAAAATAAAATAAAAAGTTTCAAGCAAACCAGTGATAGTCGAGCTGAAGGTCCCTGATGATTTGAGATTGAATTATATTAAAGGTTTAATGAGGAGCTGGAACAAACACAACACAGAATATATTCTTTAAGATACGGTCAAACAATGTGAAACCAGAATATGTTACCAATATTAAGGCTATTTAAGGGGGACAATGGAATATGCTAAACTAGACAGCCCTGGTATCAGTACAGAAGGAAAAAAGTTGCCTTGCTTCAGTTTATTCACTCCTGTACACATGTGCAAATGTTTCCATGCATGACTTTAAAGTAGTAGTTTTACTGTACATGTGTGATGACTAAACAAAAAGCAAATTGTTAACTGATAGCACTCTGTATTTGTGTTTGTGCTCATGTGCATGAGTTATCTTTAATGCTTCCATCTCTCTCCTTATTCCTCTGCAGAGGGCTCGTCAGACCTCAACAAGAACGGCAACATTCTGATCCAGTGGCTGTCTCGGCCCAACCCCAACTTCCCGAAGATCTCCTCACGTAAAACCTCCCTCTATAGTTCCCAGCCTGGCCTCCACAGCGGCAGCCGCAGCTGCATGTCTATCCTCTACTGGGCCCTGCCCATATCTGTCCTCCTGTCTCTGCAGGGCCGGCCCCGGCTGGCCCCCTGACCCGCTCCTCCCCCACGTCTCGTGCCTGTGCCCACGCCCGTGAGCGAGCGGCAAAGCTTTTGCTTCTCTTTTGGGGGGGATGTTGTGTCTCTCTCTCTGTGTCTGAGACGGCTCTGACTGGGGGAGGTCTCTGGCTCCTGTGTGTGCTAGCTGGTTCTCTCTTGCTCTGTCTCTCTCTCTATCTCTCTCTCTCTCCTTTGTGGAGCATTGTGTTGTAACCGCTGGCCAGTCGAAAAATCAAAAGATCAACAAAAAATTTGATGTGAAAAGGATTCGAAGTGGCAAACAGGTTTTCATTGACACCTCCTGAGACGTGTCGAAGAGCCGTCCACGTGTGAGGGGACCCCCCCTTCTGCATTTGGCGGCCATGTTTTGCGCGAGCTAGCTGCGTGTTGTCATGGGTTACCACTCCTGAGATGCAGCTGCGCTTTTTTCTTTTTGTAGTGCATTGTCAATGTGGGGAGAGACAGGTGTGAAAATAAACAGAAAGGGTATATAAATATCTATATAGAAAAAATATATATATATAAAAAAAAAAATATGAAAGCTTTATTGTGAATGTGATCCGAGGACATCTTTGCTAAAGTGCTCATTTGACATCCTGGTTCTATTCGGGGATGAGAATGGCGTCTCATTCTACGTTCCATTCTCAGATTGACAGGAACTCAGCACAGGGACAGGAAGTGACATGAGTAAACCTTTTGATTTTTGGGGGGAGGGAACTGTGAGGTGAAGAATCTGGAAGTTACGGATAATAAAAGAAACAAAACAAAAAAAACAAAGAAAAAAAGAAAAGAAAAAAAAAAAAACAGGGTAGTCTGACCACTTGAGGTTGCTTCCCATTTCACCTCATCATCAGCCATCCTCTCTTCGACTGTTATACAAAAGTTCAATAAATGCAGCTTATTTGTGCTTGCAGACTTTAAACAAATACATCTATAAATATATTTGTATTTATATATATCTATAAATCTAAATCTATATGAGTAACAATAATATTAATAATGTTTTACCATGAATAAGCTGTAGCTTATTTGCCTAAAACCTTTGGACTGCTATTGATCGCTTAGATCCTTGACTGTTATGTGTATTTTTTTATTGATTTTACATGAATACAGATGAATATTTAATAAAGGTAAAGTGTTTCGGGGGAAGGGGTTAGACCTATATTATGCAGGACTTGGTCAGTTAGTTGCCTCTCCATTCTCTCAGATGGATCAGTGGTTTACTGTCGCTTCTTGTTTTCTTTAAGGATAGGATCACGTTTCGTCATGCACATTTGCATCCATCACCTGTGTGTTTGTGTATATATGTGTGTGAGTGTGACGGTGTGTGTGTGTCCATGTATATATGTGTGCGGGAGGATGTGCGTGTAAGAACATGCGAGTGAGTAAATGGAAAAAAAAACGCCAGTCTTGTTAGTCAAAGTGTGTCGGTGCGATTGTGTGCGCGCGTAAGGGTGCTTCATCATTCGGGCTTTTACACATTGCGATCAGATACAGAAATACCTCATAAGCTTTGATTTGAGAGCGTCCGATGATCTCATTTTATTTTGATGAACATTAATCACATGAACAATGCCTTATCTTGGATTGAATGTAATGGCATTTATCTGTGAAAGAGATGGCTTTACTCATTCAAAGTTTCACTCGGAATAGAGGCAGCTTCAAACCAACTTAACAAACTCACACCCGCCAACCATCAAACCTACCAAGGTGATGTTGGACCAATGTCCGACTACTGGGAAGGGTTTACAAAGGGCCTAGGGTATTGACACATATGGCATCTAGTAAAAAAAAAAAAAAAAAAAAAACACTTCAGACTTGTCATTGTATTGTGATCACATATTTCTGTTGTGACTATGTAGCGAGCTATCCAAGGTTTCCTTCTGCTGGAGTTGGACTGTATGAGACCAAGCCAGACCTAGCAGTGCGATACTGTATATAACATTGGTGTTGACTGTATTTAATAATGTTCATGACTGTTATCTTCTTCTATAATATTCTATACTATGGGTAACTGTTTTGTGGCTTCACTGGCCTGCTGCGTGGGGCTGGCTAACGTTTGGCTAACGTTGAAGAAACATTCAGATGGACTACGTGCACTGCGTCTATATGCACTTTGATTTATCAGGGAAATTTTATTAATGTTTTGTAAATGTTTCATATGACACTTAATGTGCCATTCCAGTTTTTACATCATCATGGAAATTATGTATTTTATTTAAACAGCAAATATCATTTATGTACTTCATGGGGTTTATTTTTTTTGTTTTTGTTTTTGTTTTTTTGTTTTTTTTTTCAATCGGTAAACTGATTGACTGGTTGATTTCCAAGTAATCAAGTGTTTTACCAAAGTGACTGTGAACTTGTAACTTTCGATACAGTTGAATTATTTTTCTTAAGAAAAAAAAAAAAATCTATATATTGAGCAGGGGGCAGGGGGGGCGTACATCTCATTGTTTTAGTTCCTGTCATTCTCAACAGCAAAGTTGTATCAATAAAAATGTTTTAAAAAGTGTGATCTTTCTGTCACCAGGAATGTTCACTGGTTAGATTCTATGTCAGAGAAAATGTCAGAATGTCAGACGTTGCATTGACGGCGTGGTTATTTTTACTGGCATGGTACAAAAAGGGTACAAGTCAAGTGTGTTTTAATATGTAGCTGAAAAAAGTACTTGTCTGAAGCAAAGGTAACGCAAAGCTGCATTAGCAGGAGGAAGTCAGAATTATGTCAGATGCTTGAGGTGAATAATTCCAACAGTTATATTTACAACACAAGACTGGCGACCCTTCTTTTTCCATTTCAGTTGCTCTGGACTAATCTCATGACTGCTCTTGATGTTTGGGTTTTTCTCCTCTTTCTTCCCGCATCCTCTGCTAATGGTCTAGCTTTACTACTGTACTTTGCACGGTGTGAAACCAACACACACACTTACACATACACACATGTGCATGCAATTTATGTACAAACTAACTTGCCCACAAAGATTGATGCTAATGCGATAACTTATTTTGCACATGCTTTAACATGCAAATATGTATCCCAGTACTTAGACACACACACACACACACACCTCTTCGTAGTCTCTGCCCCGCCTGCGCCAAGTCTCAGCTCTCTGTTCTCTCCTTTACAGGCCAGCGTTGTCATGGAGACCGCTCTGTGTTCTGTCGTATGGAGGTGCTGAGGCGCTACTGCTCTCTACCGGACTACCAGCGCATATGCTGCAAGTCGTGCAGCAATGTCACCGTCACAGAGCCTGTGCCCAACCCCACCTCCAGATCCACCCCCATCACCTCCATCTGGCCCACAGCCCCTCCACTCACCAGCATCCAGAGCTCTGACTTCACCACCCTCCGACCCACCGAAGCTGTCACCACCACCATTTCCGCTTCTACCATCATTTCCTGGCCCATCACTCATCCTCCTGCCTCCACTACCCCGACCCATCATTCCACCCCAACTTCATGGATTACTACAGACATGATCACAACTCATCCACCAGCTACCACCAGCGCTTCTGTCCTCTCTACCATCTTTCCCATGGCAATCACCACAGTTCCTCCAACCTTTCCTAGTGTTGCAGCTCATCCCTTGCCTCTGCCTGCCCCAGACATAGACAAGAGCACAGATCCACTGGAACAGAGAACTACAAATAGTCCAACAACATCTAGTATGATAACCACCATAGATCTTTCAACAACAGCCAGTGCACCAATGACAGATCCAGCAGAAATCACCACACAAACAGACATTACGCTAAACCCCAAGCCTGAAAAGAAAATTGTCCCAAAGAAAACTCAGAAAACGGTGATTCCACCAAAGGTCAATCCAAAAAAGAAAACTGCACAAAAGAATCCACCAAAAAAGCCTGTTCCACCAAAGACTTATCCCAAAAAGAAAACAAATACTCCTCCAAAAAAGACTCCATCAATCACAACTCCCAAAAAGACGACTCCATTGAAAACGACTCCCAAAAAGACTACGCCAAAAAAGATTACTCCTTCTAACACTTCACCCAAAAAGATTACTCCATCAAAAAATTCACCCAAAAAGACCACTCCATCAAATACTACTCCCAAAAAAACTACTCCATCAAAAAATTCTCCAAAAAAGACCACTCCATCACACACTACTCCCAAAAAGACTACTCCATCAAAAAAATTCCCAAAAAAGACCACTCCATCAAAAACTACACCTAAAAAGACTACTCCATCAAGCACTTCTCCCAAAAAGACTACTCCATTTAACACTACACCCAAAAAGACCACTCCAAAAAAGACTACTCCAGTAAAGACCACTATAGTGAAAAAAACCGAACCTCCTCCCAAAAAGCAGGTTCCACCAAAGACCAATCCCAAAAAGAACATTCAGCCAAAGGCAAAAGTTACAAAGCAAACTCAGACCAAGACAAACGTCCAAAAGAACCTCAAACCAGGACCCAAAAGTATCTTAAACACACAGGCCAAGGTTAATCAAAGTAAAGCCAAGGGGAAAAACACAACTCCAAAAAATAAAACACCTAAGACAGTTTCCTATTACACCACAACTGTTTCTCCCTATGCAAGCAAAGAACCATCAAGGGAGGACTTTTCTTCCACTATCTCTTCAAATGTTGATGTATATGGTACAACGACAAGCTTGCCTTTCCCTGAGACAAGAATCAATGTCACATACATCAGCAACGACACAGCTGCTACAGATGAAACTCCACTGTGGTACTATGACAGCACAGACACTGCAGCCACAACTCCCAGCACTTTCGATGATCTTGTAACACCCTCTGCAAACATTTATGTTGAGGACATCACAATGCCCAGTGGTACCATGCCATATGGTGACCTCACAGTGACTGGCAGCGGTGATCTTACAGTAAGCAGCGGGATCATTCTCAGTGGCGATGATATCACAGTGTCCTACAGCAATGTGGGAGTGGTCAGCGACACCATGGTGCTGGACGACGGCCTCACCATGGTGATCCCGACCATTGACGGAGAGGACATGACGGAACTCGCCTCGTCCCCCTGGCTGGACCTGTCGGAGTACATCCCCGTGAACGTCCCTATTCCCACGACAACCTCAGACCCCGCTACCACTTCACTTCCCACCACGATCGCTCCCACTGAAGGAAAACCAGTCACCATAGCCGCCACCACCTCTACTGTAAAGCAAAGAATAGAAGAGAACAACTCCATCGACGTCTTGGACAACAGGATCAACAGCGTGGACAACGACATCTCTCAGAACAACCTGATCCCAAAGCGCCGGGTCAACCTCAGAGAAAGAACCAGGAACAAACGCATTCAGGAGCTTCTAGAGGAGAAGCGAAACTTTCTCCTCAGGATGAAGAGAGGCCACACAGCGCAGTAGACCAAGCCTTCTCATTTCTCTTATAGAGATGAACATTGTGTCTTAACTGCCGCAAACGCTTTATATCAGGCCTTTCCACAAAGAAACTCCCTGTCATATCACAATCAGGACTGTTGCAGGGGAGAAAATATCACGGTCAAATATTTGAACAGTTGCTTTGATTAAAGAAAAGCCCTTTAGAGTACAAACTGTTGCAGATTTGAATCAAATCACCTGGCCTGTGCAAACACAATAATGAGAACAGAAGGGATGAAGAGTGAACATCCAGTTTGACCAGCCCTTTGCAAACCCAAGCTTTTATCTGTCGAAACCACCCACTGTCTTGTTTGAGGATTCAGTGATGATGTTGATAAGATGTAATGTAGTTTGTAAAATGGTATTATCCCTATGGACGGGCACTTAGGGAGCAACAAAATCTCCCACCTAGAATTCAAATCTCCATCCCACACTATATTACAGCCCAGGACTGCAGCTTCCCCCAGACAGATATGAATACCTCTCAGTTCCCCACTAACAGCTACTGTAGGATTAGATGAAACAGTTTCCTTGTTAAGTGGCCGACACTCTCTATACCCTACACATACTGTATTATGGTGCTTCTGGAGGCCTGAAAGCGGTGTGGTAATGCCAGACAATCAGAAAGTCAAAGTTTCCTTTAAGTTTTGATTGAAGTTTACACTGGTTGCATTGTGTTACCATTTACAAAGCAAAGATTTTCCAAAGGGTTTCTTATCTCTCAGGAAGTTAGAATAACAGTATGAAAGTTTGATGAGGGACATTGTCAAACACTTGGTGCTGAAATGATAAATATTAATATCTCATTAAGCTAAGCAGAAAAACAAAATCATTGAAGAGAAAAAAAAACATATTTTGATTGCATTTTTGTTTTTCTGTAACGGTCAGTCACGTATGGTGCTTTTTTGTTTGTTTTTTTTGCCAGCGTTGCTAAAAGCAATGTCCCTCATGTAAGAAAACTACAAAAAAAATTATAGTTATAAAATGAACAAGCCTTTTTATATTACCTTTATGCAATCAAAAGCTTTGAGGGCCAGTTTGTTTTCTTCTCTAAAAGGTTTTAATGTTTGTACATCTCTGACTTGCAGCAACTGCAAAAGCACCTACAGATCTTTCTGTACGATATCTGTACATATAAAATAGAAGTTAATGTTTAATATTTATTAAAGTTTAAGTGCCTGTGGTATTTTGCAATATATCTGTGTTGTGTGATCTTTGTTTAGCTACCACCCTACCCTTTTTTCTTTTTTTGGCTGTAACACAAAGTTGTGTCACGCTGTCACCTCCGACAAACAAAACACGAGATAACTCTGTTCTTCAATCTGTTTAACTCGCAGGAAACACAGCGCAGTGGCCATGTGGACTGGGTTTATGTTTGTGGTCATGTGAGGCTCAAACCAGTATTTATAAAGCCTTGCTTTGTGATGACAGACTTACAATAAGAGTCTTTGTGCTGATGTCACCTTCAAAGTATGAAGACCCTGACTGGAAACGGCATGAGTGGGCATGACTTTACAGATATCTGAACGTAACAGCCTTTCTTACAAGTGGGATTCAAAATTTGTCCCAGGAAGTGCCTTGCTTATTTTTATCTGGGGAGGAATTCCTTCTACTTCTAGGGATAAAAACAATTACACTTTCTGTAAAGGCACCCTGCTACGAAGTGTTTTAAATGTAATATTCCTGAAGTATGCATTGGGGTGGCAGTTTTTAACCTTGATTAATACGATCCAATACCAATACTGTCTGCAGAGAAGATATGACATTAAGCTGAACTCGTGGCTCAGAAGTTTTAGTCAAACTTCTGCCTACTAACAGCATAACTAAACCAATTTGAATTCATTGAATACATTTCAAACAAACATTAGTTGTTGCATCTTTCCTTCACATGCTTTCATCTTCTTCTTTTTTTTTTTCAAAACTGGTTTCAACGATTCTCTGCAATGTGTCCACATGTCTTGCTACAGTCATTAAAGGTTCCGTTGTCAGCAGACTATTAGATTTACTCAGACATGCTTGAGCACGAGCAACGTGCAGCAAATTAGAATGGCATGGTCAATAATAATAACAGTCCCTTTTCATTTCGTCCGCCTCAGTAACAAACAAAGAAACACAGTACGTGACCAAATAGTACTTTGGAAAGTAAATGTTAAAAGTCTAATATTTGTGTCCTGATAAGCTCAGGTGACGCTTCCACATGTGGAGGGGTAAAATAAGTACAAACAGACAGGACTATTTGTGTAAAGCAGGCGCTATCAATCAACAGTTGGTAACCTTTGAGTCAAGTGTTCAGCGTGATCATTTATCCAGACTAATAAACCGTCAGATCATGATGATTCACAAATGGAAAGACCAGTTGAAAAGGGTTCATTGTTCAAAGCAAAGTCTCTTAGTAGTGAAATGTGCATGATATCTGTTCTGAGGGTGAATATTACCAGCGCTAATAGGATCATGTCAGTCCACAGAGTCACAAAGGTTCATAGATGTGGTTGTTTTTCTTTTGTTTGTTCAAATTATCTTCTTTTGAAGTGAGGTTTGTCATGTTTACTTTTACGTTAGACACAGGGTTCGAGTGTTGTTTCTTGTTATTGTCGTTTTTTTGTTTAAATAATGTCACATTCGTGTCATTCCTCGGAGCGTTTTGACGTCAAAGTACTGGTTTTTGAAGGCTTTGCAATTGATTGAACAAATGCACTCTGTGACCTTGTTGCTGACCTCCTTCTACTCATGACAACATGTTTGTTAAAATCTCTTGCTCAGGCATTCAGTCTGCTTCTAATACTCTTGAGGCCGTTTTGACTTCCTTTTAACTCAAGTGAACCAGAGTTACACTCACTAACAAACCACAATCACTGGCAGTTAGTGAGTGGCCTCAACCGTTATGTGCCCACACCCACTCACGGATGCAGTTGGCAGGCTCCCTCCTACTAGACACATAGCAATTTGAACTGATGTAGTCGTGAGAATGAGAAACTGAAGACCTGGTAAAGACAAAAAAAAAAATGACATGCTGGCCCTGTAGGCGGAGTTGACTTCAGTTAATATGATACCAAGCAATACTGCATAAAAAAACTACTACAAGAAAAAAGTTGCAATTCTGAAGAGAAACAAAGCAAGTTTAATTCAACATCCTAAACTATGTCCACCGAAATGAAACTGAGGACTTTTTAGACACAGTAATTTATTACACAGGTGTTTGGTAGCCCTACTGCATCAGTTAAAACCATTTAATCTGGCAAGAAATTGTGTTTGGTGACGCTAAGGCCTGCAGTATTTAAATGACATCATTTAGGTTTTTTGAATGGAGAATCCTGTCACTTTATTTGTAATGATAATGCTTCAGAGGGGTCTGAACAATGAAACAAAAATCATGAAGTTAAAGGACCGCTGGGAAAGATTTTAAGGCATCTAGGGGTGAGGTTGCAAATTGCAAACAACTAAATACCCCTTCCTTTCCAAGCATGTAGGGCAGGGGTGTCCAATCCTGGTCCTCGAGGGCCACAATCCTGCCTGTTTTAGATGTTTCCCTCTTCCAACACACCTGATTCAAATGATCAGGATCGTTATCAGGCTTCTGCAGAGCTTGATGATGAGCTGATCATTTGAATCAGATGTGTTGGAAGAGGGAAACATCTAAAACATGCAGGACTGTGGCCCTTGAGGACCAGGATTGGACACCCCTGATGTAGGGGGACCTATGTTGGGGATCTTTTTCATGTAAAAACACTTTCTAGAGCCAGTGTTGGGTTTGTCTACTTCAGAAGCATGTCGGTGCAACATGACGGCCTCCGTGGAAGAATACCTGCTCCCTATCTATCTCTCTCACTCTGGTAACGAAAGCACAAGGATTAGTAGATGCAGGTGATAATATATGGATGAAAACAGAATTCTTATTACTGGAATCTATTTGTGCTCATAGCTACCTTAAATTCTACACTCTGGTCTTGTAATTGTGATCATTTCCCCAGCCTTTTGTCTAAACACTGCACTTGCAGACATCAAGACAGGCAATAGTGTTATGAAATACACCAGCAGCCCACCATGAACTCATTTATCAAGAATATGTGGGTACTGAAGTTCCAACCAGGAGTAGTCTACCTAAGGCAACACTAGCATTATCAGCTAACAGCTCCCAACTGAAGGTAATATGTGAACCATAATAAAGCTGTTTTATTTACAGGGTTATGTGGCCGTACATGGCCGTACGATGGGGTGGTCTGCGTCAAGCTCGGGTCCTCTGCCAGATCTCTGTTAACTTAAGTGTTCTGCACATTGTCTTACTGTTCCCAGAAATACACTCAGATGTTGTTCCTGAAATCAAACTCTTCCCAGTTTGGTTGTCACATTTCCCAGCGCTCATATGACTCCAGAGACCATTTGGACATCACCTTCCACATCTGTTCCAGTTGTTCTTTTAGCTGCTGGTAATTCTTTTCAAGCTCTCTCTTGCCTGTTACTGTCAGCTGGGATGGCCACATCCAATCAAAGTGTCATCTTCTGTTCCTTGTCTATGCGTCTGGTTGGTTAGCCAGCAGCTGCCCACAGGATTAAGGTACTTTTCCTGGCGTGTCCCACTGAGACTTGAGGACCTCTAACCCATATTTGGCAGACGTGTTCCTGTGCACTATCCCAGTCACTTGGTTCTACCTTCACACTGTCCCAGCCTACATCTTAGAATATGTTGCCATGTGCTGGACAGTCACAGGAGTGTCTTTGCATTGTCTGCATCCAGAGTCCTCTCCTGCTGGGATTGTCCCATCTGTCAAAACTGTAATCTCCCATTCTTTCCTCTCATTTATGTAAGGAAACTACAAAAAACAAATAATAATAATAAAACAAACAAGTCTTTTTCTATTACCTTTATGCCATCAAAAGCCTCAAGGGCCAGTTTGTTTTCTTCTCTAAAAGGTTTTAATGTTTGTACATCTCTAACTTTAGCAACTGCGAAAGCACCTACAGATCTTTCTGTACGATATCTGTACATATGAATAAGAAGTTAATGTTTAATATTTATTAAAGTTTCAGTGCCTGTGGTATTTTGCAGTATATCTGTGTTGTGTGATCTTTGTTTAGCTACCACCCTACCCCTTTTTTTTTTTGGCTGTAACACAAAGTTGTGTCACACTGATAACTCTTATGCAACAGCAGCAAGGTCATAAAACAATATCAACAACACCTGTACAACAACATCTGTTTAACTCCTCATTTCACATTTTAAAGTAATGCAACGCGTGGCACACGGGGAAACAGCGCAGCGGCCATGTGGACCAGGTTTATATTTGTGCTAACTTGAGACTTAAACCAGTATTTTCTATATAACCAGGGTGATACTCTTGTTATTTTTCCCCCTTTCTGTAATTTAATATTTTCCCAAACATTTCAAAACACGCTCATTCCTGGAAATAAACATCTTTCTAGGGAAACTCCCATCTCTGCCCTTCAGAGGACGCCCACCATTTCTGAGAATCCCTCCGGCAGCTCGAAGCTCAGTGATAAAAATCAATAACCAGGCTCAACAATCAGAGCCTTTCCATTTATCCATCCTTCAGTGCCCATCTCGCTGTACTTCAGTGCTCACTAAGGCTTTTATCAACCATAAAGCATAAGCATCCTCCTGTATCAATCAAAGTCTTATTGAACCCATAAGTGGATGAGAACAAGAGGCTTAAGCCAGAGAGAAGAGATGTACTAAACAGGACTCATTAGAAGTGTTTAACCCTCATTTTTCGCTTTGCATTTAAAATGCGTCTTTAGATACTTCCTGTTTATTGTTGTTTTTTTTTATTATTACAAGGCTGACACTATCTGTGACCAAAATTGTCACTGCAAGTAGATGTAAGATGTAAGTGGGCTAAAAAGAAAAAAAAAATAAATCACAAAAGATGCTGACAAGTCACAGTCAGAAGGAGTATGAATAATAACACTGAGCAGCTTCAGTTTCCGTGTCACTGTGACACACAATACTGGGACAATTTTAATGTCACAGCAGTGAGAACACAGTTAATGATGGCTCAGGTCCATTAAGTTAAATTACTTTTTTCAAGAATGAAGTAGAACAATTTTTTTTCACAGGATCTTTCTGCGTGGAGTTTGCATGCCTGGGTTCTCTCTGGGTTCTCCAGCTTCATCCCACAAGGTCCAAAAACATGTTGAGGTTAATTGGTGATTCTAAATTGTCATTAGGTGTGAATGTGAGTGTGCTTGGTTGTCTGTGTAGCCCTGTGATAGACTGGTGACCTGTCCAGGGTGTCCCTGCCTTCACCCTAAGTCAGCTTGGGTAGACTCCATCCCACCGCGACCCTAGTGAGGATTAAGCGGTGTATAGATAATGGATGGATGTTTTTGGATTTTGTTCTCTGTTCTTACAGATCCATATGCTGCAGTGGGCAGGACTTCAACAGCCAGTATATAAGGTTAACACTGATAGGAAAACATACACACACTCAGTATAGAGTTTACAAAGGCAAAAGATACACAAAGTTGATAAATGTTATTTTATGACTTTTTAGTACAATATTATTTGACAGCAAATATGCACATAGAAGAGCAAAACAGTGCAATACATTTTACTTACTGTATGTTTCTGTGAGTTTTGCTTTGTATCAGTTTGAATGCCGTCGGTTAAGGATTTGACAATGCAGTGAATAATTATCTGACTTTCATGAATCTGTGCATCATAAACACAACAGTGTCAGTATCTTCTGCATTCATTTACAGCTAAAAGCGGTAAATAAAACAGCTAAATTCAGCTGTTATTATTCAGCCTGTGGATAAAGGAGCTTATTCCCTGTAAACACACAGAAGAATAACAACCTAAATATCAGCACAACCTTTGTTTTCTTTGTTTCTGTCATGCCTTTACATCATGCTCTTTCATTTGTAACTACAGTCTGGTTGGATCATGTGTGTGTCATTAGCAGAATGCACATCCATGAATGAATGCAGGTCAGTGTGGAGCCTGAGAGTCTGTCTGTGGAATACAAACGAAACAAGCCACATGCCGCTTTGTGCATCTGTGTATGTGTGTTCATCTTCAAGGGAAATTTAGTTTCTTGTGACTAGTCCATTAGAGAGCCATAAAAAGCAAGGAATCTTTTTATAGGATGATGCAAAAAAAAGCCGTAACTCATCAGGGGTCATGCTGTCCTTAACAGACACGTACACACATGTCACCACTCCAGCCTTTTCTCCAGACACAGGGAAAGATTGCTAAACGAAGGCTCTGACTCAGAATGTAGCTGGGTACAAATCCCCTCTATATATGTATGCACCACTTAAAGTACTGAAAAATAGTGTTAAAATATCCTGAAAGACACAAGTTGTATCTGTGTTCGTCTCATAATGCTTGAATAAAAAGTCCGTACAGCAAATATCTACAATATTTGAAGTAAATGTGAGGTTAAAAATATATATATATTGAGGAAATTCAAACTGAACTCCACTGTCATAAATTGTGGATTGAACTGTTTTTCATTGGGTTGCATTCAGGAGTTTTTTCGATATTAGAAAGCATGGCTCGATGACATACTGGAGCCAAACTTTGCATGACCCCTCTAACACAATAATGTCATAAAAACTAGCTTCAATTGTTCTCCCACTCAGTCATGAGTCACTAAAACGGCGTACAAGCTGCTAACTAGCTACGTCTTTCTCCTGCAAATGCATCTTCCCTGGATGCCAGAATTTGCAGAACATCTTCTCATTAAATTTCCTAAGAATGATGAAATGAGGAAGAGGTGGATTGATTTTGGTGGGGAACTGAGGATCTCCACCAACATCCACTTCTGCAGTTTACACCAAGTAGTTCTACTAATTTTCATTGGACACAGCTGGGATTTACCGACAATCCACTGCTGGTCAATGCAGCTTTCATTCTGTCATTCCACTGACATCTGGTGCCATCGTCAGAAGGACATACACACTAATGAGGATACATTTCCTTTTGTGTTTAGTTTGTTGTAGCATTATTATAGCCCCAGCATTTCACATCAGACAATGCTGCCTACTTTTTCATTATTTCGAAGCCTAATTTTATGTGCGTTCCAGTTTTTATAATCTTTCAGTTTCCTATCTTGTGACAAACTCCGAAAACTCATCTTCTTCTGCACTACACAAACGTTCATCGTCTATACACGTCTTCTGATTGCTCTTTTTGAAATGTGCGCCACTGAACTTTTAATTTGAAAAGTCTGACTGACTGTAACAAACATCCCAACAAAAGCTGACTGTTGACCTGCAAATCAGAAATTGAGTTTTTTTTTCCACCAGTGGTCAGAAATCCAGAAACAAATGTGTTAAATGAGTCAAATTTGTTTTCAAACCCATAATTGAATTATAGCAGTGGTCAGAAGCCTTGTGATTTTTAAAAACAAGCAGTTCGCCCACAAGAAGGTTATTCAAAATGAGAATTGGCATCAAAAGTGAGTGTGAGCGCAATAAGCATCTGAATAAATTCAATCCATGCTAAACAGAAATCAAATTCTCAGCAGAAGAAATAAAAAGCGTTGCCAACATCTCGCAATGTGCTCCTCTGTTCTTAGTATCAAGCCTTTGCTCTTAAGCGAGAAAAAGTAACAGCAAATTTTAACACAAAATCACAAAGAAGACAGTCTTTTTGTGACTAAAACTCTCTTTACAACTTCTCCAAAACCTTACAATGGGTTCTTCATATTTGTTTAGTGGAACATTGTGATTAGGCAAGGTGGTGGCTGAGCTGTTATGGCTTTGGGCTGTTGATCACAAGATTCAAGCTGCAGCACTTCCAAACTGCCACTGTTGGGCCCTTGAGCAAAGCCCTTAACCTGGTCTGCGCCAAGAACTGACCCTCTGACCCCAGAAGCTGGGATAGGAGAAAAGAATGAATAGTCTTGTACTCGGTGCAGTGACAACAAAGTTGAATCTTGCTGTCATGACCGCCTCGGCCCTCGCCTGAGTCCCTGTCTTCTCCTGACCTCTCTGTCCTCCTTGCTCATCCTCTCACAGTCACTCCAGTCCTGCTTGCAGTCTGCCTGATCATCTCACTCTCTTAAAAACTCATTCCTCTATACACTGCCAGACCATAGGCATTGAAACCTTGTTTCACCATCACCTGAATCCCCTCTGCAACTACGACACACTCGCTGCCCCCATCCTGCCCCCATCCTGCCCCCATCCTGCCACAACCAGCCGTCAGCTCTGCTCCTGCTTGCCCCAGCCCTCACCAGACCCCAGATTCCCCAAGCCTGTCTGCCCCTTCAGTTTTTGTCCCCTGTTTTGACAGTTAGTTTATCTCTTTTTATCTTAGAATTTCTTAGGTTTCCCGTCTGTTCTCAGTTCAGAGCTTTCTTAGTTTTTTTTTTGTAGTATTGCCTCCTTGGTGTATTACATCTGGTTTACCTTGATCTGTTCAGCTTCCTCACTCTGCTTTCAGTTGTATTACTTGTTAATAAATCACTTTGTTCACTCCACCTGCCTGTCTGGTCCGTGTCCGCACCCCAGACCCCCCCGTAACACTTAGTAGTGCTTCAAAACATGTTTTAACCCCACAAATACAGTTAGTGGTGGTCTCAGCTGGAGGCCACGCCTCGCTAAGGTTTATAAAAACAGTTCTGTCGGCCACATAATAAAGAAAAACACTTTGTGAAATATCAAGCAATTGAAAAACCATTTACAGATTTGAAAAAAAACAACCGATAAATTCATCTCCAGAGGGGAATTGTTGACTCATGTGCCGTATATGGAGCCTCAGGTGGAAGCTCTCTGGAAGTCAATGGTTTATGTGATCTGTCTTGTTTGCATTGTGAAACACACTCCCACACACACACAAAGTAAACACGTGCAAAGCTCTCACGTGCACACTCGATCATCTGCATCATGTACATTATATGCTTCACACAATACAGTCAAACATGCTCACAGCTCCACAATGTGCGATAATGGGTGGGTAATGCATTTTGGCCTATTTACCAGAATTACAGGAGGTGACTGTGTTCGCTGAGTCATTTTTAGAAATGTCACGTTCTGAAAAAAAAGAAAGTGAATAAATAAATAAATCTTGATATCTTTTTCTTTCTCTGCTTGTCTTTGTTTTTCCTTCTCTTTTATCTTGTTCCCTTTCTCTCTCATCATTCCCCCCGTCTTGTCCACGTCTCTCTCTTTCTCTGTCTTCCCTCTTTTTCTGCCTCCTTTTCTCTCCCTCCATCAGTACAGTCAGCCAGAGACAGTGCTGGGGCTGAGGAAATGGATGGTGTGTCTATTTTTAGAATCAGGGAAGGAGGGCAAACCAAAAGTAAGCTAGGGAGAGAGGGAGCAAGGGAGAGCGAGGGAGGAGGAGGGATGTGAGGAGGAGATAAATCTGCATTCTACCTCTGCCTCTGGTCAGAGACAGCTGAAGCTGCAGAGCGCGATCAAGGAGAAGCAGAATCACTGGATGGAAACACAGGATCACAAACATCCAAAAAAAGAAAGACTGGTGAAGACTGATATTTGAAATCGCAAGAGCAGAACAGGGAAGGAAAAAGATCCAGCGGACGCAACAAAGACCATCTGTAAGCAGGTGAGTGTGAAGGCAAATTGTGCAGAAAATCCTTACATAATTACTGAAAATGCATGAGGTGAAAATACACACAGGGTGCCTGTTTTGTGCCTCAGCCCAGAGCCGCTGCCACGGAACCATTTTTAGCTGTTGTATACTGAAGGTGTGGTCTAAATTTAGCAATGGTTACACCTTGGAAGAAACAGGGAGAGGCTGGCGTTTTGGTTTGGCTTGGACTATTTTTGGCACGGAGGTCGAGACAAAAATACATTGTGGGCTACACTCAGGGTTATGACAATATGGGGTTACATAAAAGAAAATATAGACTGACACATTCTGTGGCTTTGCATGACTGGGATTGGTATTTAAAATAGTCATCTATTTATGCAGAGTCTAGCTACTCCTTGCTGGGGTTGTTTGTGTTGTACACTGCCACTCCAAAGTAAGCAGAGGATGATGCGTGAAATGAGGAAGAGGAGAGGTTTTATATGTTTGTTTAACTTAATTTATATGGTCAATTTTTTTTTAATCTGAATGGGATTTCCTGGTAAATCAGATGTGAAATAAATCACATAAACAGTCAAGGGTGGGAGAAAGTTGTGTTTTGAAGTGTTATGTGGTGCTGACAGTTGACACCGTATGAAACGTGTGAACAACGTCACATTATGTACATTATGTCACTGGAAAAACCCATTAGTCTGATGCCCTGATTGAATGAGGGAGTGCTGAAGACAGGGTGCTTCAATAAGTAGTTTTTGTCTCCTGCTGGATGCACAATATATGGCACGAATGCACTGTTAGAAATGCTGTTAATTGAATATTGTTTGCCTAGATTGGATAGTGCACAACGCTGGTCAAATCCCATGATTGTTGTTTCAATCTAGACACGAACACTATCAGCATTTGCTATCAAAGCATCGACTTTCTCAAAAGGTGAAGATATTTTCCTTAAGAAATGTAGTACGTTTACTGTTAAACACAACAAATGAATGCAAAAATGACTTTCCCGAGGCGCTTACACTGATATCACACTCCGAAATGTTTGACAGATGCTGTTTTGTCTCCAGACATGACCTCTCCCTCCTTGTCTTTCTCTCAGCTATGCGACCACGGTCCAGACTGCTGGCCAAGACGAGACTCATGCTGCCCACAATCAGAGAGGGCACCGAGGAGACGGTGAGAGATTTGAACGAAGCCAAAACACTTCATTTTGCTGCTCACGGCCAGGCTGTGTCATCAGAGGACTACCTCCTCTCCATCTGCCACCTGGCACACCCCACTTTCCCAACCAGGGATGTTTCCCCTGACGACTTCCCCGCACGGCAGCAGGACGCTGTGCAGCAGAGGCTGAAGCCGTCACGGTTTAGTGGGACTGCATTAACCACATTTGAATTCAACCCAAAAGAGGAGGGACACGCTGCTGATGTGCAGCAGGGAGAGGGGAAAGAACTGAATGGCGAGATTATGTTTGGCAACTCTGACCCTCTGGAGTATCTTTACGGAGACCAGAATAACCTCTCTGCCCTCCCAGGTGGTGTGAGGAAAGCATTTGTTGAGGAGCGGTTTGTAAGGCAACATAGGAGCATATGGGAGGGCCAGGCTCGCACCAGAGCCCACAGCATCCCCCATGCTTCAAGTCCAGACTTCCCACACCAACGCAAGAGCAGCTGCCCTGACTTGCACACCAGCACTAACACTTCAGTTCCAAATATCTCCCCAAAACACAGTTTATCCAGGTCAGAGGCCAGGAGAGTTCGCTCAGCAGACAGAGGAGCAGAGAGACTGAATCCAACTGTCAAACAATCCCTCATCTCCCAGTGGATCGCTGACTGCAAGCTGGCATGGAGGGAGGCGCGCGTTCGGGCCTGTATGCTGCCCGCTATCGCTGAGATATAGGATGCAAACGAATAGCTACATTCCACAATAAAGTATCCTAATCTTCATGTGTGTCAGTGCATGAGACGCTGTCATAAGGAGATATGTAGAAACACAAATCTAAAAAACATACAGATGCAAGTAAATATAATCATGACTGCCATCCATATTGTTACATCAACGTTGCTATTTACCGTCACGTCATCACAGCTCTTCATGTATGCTGGTGATCGTACAAATTCATGAGAATGGACAAATGTGTATCATCCTTTTTTATGCCTTTTGGTGTTTTGTGTATTACGCATAAAGTAATAAAACATTTTTTTGATACTCTAAAGGTAATTGTGTGGTCAGTGTTGTTTCTTTGAGCTGTGTTTTCTTTGCATGTGGAAACCCTTCAGAAATGAACTCCGCTCTCGGCTCCGCTACTGCCAGGAGCAGGAGTTTCTATGGTAACTGTCGTGGGATCCTGCGCTGGTAAACACAAGCGTGGAGAAACACAGGAGGAGAAAAGAGGACAACCGCTGGACCTGAAGATGCAATATATGGGTCATTTGCTGTTGCACACGGAACGAACAGCACTGGAAAATTTTTGGTGTAATAATGATGTGACCAGTGATGCTATTGATTAAAGTGAAAACAAACTACATCTTACAAAGAACACGAGATTCTGACTTCAATTAGACAATCAGAGCAACAAAAAAAAAAGATCTGCTATGATCAATGATACATTTTTGCCAGAAAATATGAAACACTAGAACACTTGGCTGTACTTTTGAATCTGAGGCACTAGAGGGCAGGCTTAAGTCATTCCCTAAAAGACAAAATGCTTTACATAAGCAACTCATCATCACACATTTTATAACCGCAAATCTCCAGTAATCTGTTCAAGCCCTTGTAGTATTTATGGTATTGAGGTAGCTCTGTGTGTCTAGTTATTTTCGGCCTTTCAGTTTAGGATTTAAGGATCAGAGAGCCCAATCACAGCTGGGGGGGGAAACAAACCTGCAGAAAAGTTTTTTGGAAGCTGCTGCACTGACAGTGTTTATGGGTAAAGGCTACCTAAACTATTGAAAACAGGCGGCAGAAATCTTTGAGGTATAGAAATTATAAAACTAGCTCAATGATTCAGCACCATATTGAGCAAATATGTCACTTGTAGTTTGGGTGAAACTGAGCATTTAGGGTCCATCTACATACATCCAAAAGTGAAACTATCTTGCAGATAATTAAATAAACATAAGCAGCAAGATAATAGAAGACATGATTATAATGAAGCCCAGTTTGATCTCTCTGGTACTAATCATTGCCGGCAGAGGAAGAAAGGCATTTTGAATAATCCCAAAAGCAGTAAATAGGACAATACCTGAAGGTTGTTGATTTGTGTGCACTACGAATGTAGTTTAGACTCTTTCTCTCCAGAGTAATGACACCAGATCAGATCAGTTAGCAATGGTTTCACATAACTTTGGTATTTCTTATGCCCTATAATCTGTGTCGTGTCCTTGGGCAAGACACTTCACCCCCCTTGCCTGGTATGAATGTGTATGAATGGATTGTTTGAGGTGGCGGTCAGAGGGGCCGTAGGTACAGAATGGCAGCCACGCCTCTGTTAGTCTGCCCCAGGGCAGCTGTGGCTACAATCGTAGCTACCACCACCGGAATGAATGTGTGTGAATGAATAATTCACAGTGTGAAGTTTTTTTGAGTGCCTAGAAAAGCACAATATAAATCTGATCAATTATTATTATTATTTTTATCATCATTTTACAAAGAACACACAGGTTTATAGTCAGACAGTAAAATTGTTACCTCATCTGTCTGTTGTTTACACCCAACAATTCTTACTTCCTGGTTATTGTTGATATATGAGATGTGATCTAAAGTGGACAAAAACTGTATCTGACTTAACTTTG
>NW_007577837.1:275125-288193 GCF_000690725.1 Stegastes partitus | reverse complement strand
TGAAGGATAATTAGTAACTTCTCAGATGCTTTCTCTTCCAGTTAATTGTGGCTAAGATAATCTTCCTAACTTAAGATAAAGGTCTTGTGCACCATCTGTCCTGCTGGCATTGTCTGACCACTTGTGTTTCTTGTCATGTTGAACATGTTGGACATTCAAGGAGTTACATTGGTGGACACAGTCATGTCATAAGTGACATAAATGGTGGAAACCTAAAGATACAAAACCTAAACTGCAAAAGGCAAGAATTTCTGACGATCAAAACATCTGCTAAGAAATACATTTGTGAACAGTGCGATGCGGACACGAACTAGAGGAAAGAAATGTCACAACACATTGTCGGTTCCTGTGAAAGAAGCCGTTTCCCGTGCCACAGGAGACAGTCTATTAGGTACTGACAGACTCATCTTCTTATCACACTTACCTCATCGTAGGCAAATGAGACACAAAATCTGTTCTTACTAACCTGACAGACAGTCAAGACATAACAAAAATGAAAAAATGATAATCAGGACAAACTGAAGTAACTATAACTTGACACTGGCAGACTCCATCTAGAGTAGAGTTGGGGCCTAAATAAATGACAAATAAACCATTTTAACCATGCTGTGGCACGAATCAACCACGCTTGGGAACCACACAAAGGAAAAATTCTCAGTACATCAAATGAAACTAATTGTTCCCTTTTGACCTTCATCTCAGCTGTACAATAACACCTCTCACCAGCCCGAAGCAATGGGTGACTTACAGTTTGTGGTACTGTGCACAGCCTACTTGACTTGTACACATAAAAAGTATAAAATTATATCTATTTTTTTTTTTGTTGTTTTTTTTTCTTCCTTTTAGGCCTCAATAATAAACGTTTTTCTTATACTGGTCACATTGCATTTCGTCACAGCTTTTCAGCTGATAGGGAAAACCACTTTTTAACTGAAATGAGAAGTGCAACTGTACCACGCTGTGCTCTAAGAGTCTGCAGAGGAAGAGAGTTTGCTGACGGTGTTAGTTCCTGTCGGCTCATTCCTACGCGGGGTCTCGCATTGTGGTGTTCGCTTTTTGTGAAAAGATGTTCACCAGAAGGAAACATATCATAGATGCTTGCTTATGGTTGGTAAGTCCCTCGCATACCAAAACCCACATTCAAGCCACAACCAAAAGGGCAAATAATACTTTAAATAACGATTATTTCCACAAACAGCGGTGGTCATATATGCACTGACTTCTGCTTAAAGTTGGGATTGGGTTAGACTCTAGCTGGCCTGCAGAGACACCACAGTTTTGTTCCTGTGCCAAGTCAGAATATATGAAGGAACAAGCTGCACTTCACTGATCTGTGCTGAAGCACTCTCCAGCCCTCAAAAAGCAATAAGCCATGAAATATTAACAGAGGAGGAGTATAAAATATTCAAGTTTGCTAAGTGCAGTCAGTCTGTCAGACTGAAAATGGAGTTCATCTGAGGTGGCAGAAATATACTGTGCCCCTGCAAAAAATAACAAAAAACTCTGTGATTTCCACATACCCAGATAAGTCAGCCAGAGAGGGTCCTGAAATGACTTAGTGCTGTTTCGACAGTCAGACATCCATGAAAGTCCCTTTCACTGCTCCTTACAGTCAGGGAAGCCCCCTTGTGTCTTAAATTAGCTTGGCTTAAATCTGACATATCTTTCTGGGGTTTTTTTGTTCTTTTTTTTTTTACTCCAGGTTTAACATTTCAGATGTATGAATTTAGAGATGTAAGGAAATAAAAATATTTTAAAACTCCTTAAAGGTTTGCATGGTTTTAGACATTCAAAAAACCAAAATTCTAAATTGGATGTACCAAAAAATGCATTGTCATCATTTAAAGGATCAGTTCAACCAAACATTTTACAAAAGAACATATTTTCACACGTACCTCTTGTAGTTGTCAGAGATGTTTTGGCTTTAGCTGTTCTGGTTTCAAGATAACTCAAAATATGGACAACTAAAACCAAAAGTATTGCCAGAAACCCATAAGAGGTGTGTTTTAAGGGCAGGCATTTCTCGTAAAGCCTTTAGCTGGTTTTTACTCATTCTTACTGCATGAGAAGATTTTTGAATGCTTATATCAACAATTATGTGTCCTCCTCAGCTCCCATGTTTTGTGAGTCCTTGAACTAATCCTCTCATTGTATGTCTTTCCTCAGGGTCAGTTGTTGAGCTGCTTTCATGATGTGTGACATCAGTGTTCCGCTGGTGAAATCCATTTCTCTGTAAAGCTGAATCAGCATTCTCTCTTCATGTTTGCTTAGTCACTGGCAAAAATAGGCTCTCCCTGAATAGGGCTTCTTTGGACCTGGTAACTTTGCTTCCATGGTTTAATAGTTTATTGAGCCATTTCACACAAATATCAAACCTGCAGCTAAGAATCTTAATATTCTTAAGCTCATCTGGTTTCGTCAGCTAAGAAATGTTAAAATCAGACGTAGCTTGTCTTCTCCAGATTTAACACTAATTATTCATTCCCTTGCTTTCTCTGGTCTAGATTATTTTACGTTCATTTGCATTTACCTCAGTCAAGCTGCTCTGAATCAGTTAAACATTGTTCAAAATGCAGCTGCCAGACTATTAGCTAACTGTCACTCCCACTGGCCTCCTGTAAAATTCAGAATAAATGACTAAATCCTGATGATTACATTTAACCCTTGGATGCATGACCGACCAATACCTACACTCTTCCACCTTTTTTAGGTGTTTTTGAGCAGCATTTGACCAGATGACTGGGCAGTACTCCAAGTGTAACAGAACGAGTGACCAAACAACATCATTCATAACATAGGGTGGAACATAGCCAGAACATTTCCTTGACATAGCAATGCCCTTTCCCATCATGGAGACAATATGATCTGGTATATCTGGTCAGACCAAGACAATAAGCTGTCTAATTTAACACCCAGTAATGCTAGTGACCTGCTCAACTAATATCCCATTGATAGACAGACCGAGAGCAGTAGCATTAGCTTTCATATTCCTACTGCCGAATACAAAGTTTTTGCAATGTTCAATGCTTATTTATTCATTTTCACCCAGTTGGTAATGGTATGCAACTCAAGCTGAAGATTCTCACTCAACTCTTCTAGCATTGGTGACGCATAGAACAACGTGGCATCATCAGCATACATCATAACATCAGGCTTCCTGACAACATATAGCAAATTATTTATGAAAATTGAAAATAAAAGTGGCCTCAGACAACTCCCTTGTGGAACACCGAGCGATATCCTTCTGCTGTTACAAAAACAGCCACTGAAAAACACTCGCTGTGATCTGCCAGAGAGGTAGCTTTTCATCCATGCCAGAGCTGGAGGTGAAACACCGTAACATTTGAGTTTAGCTAAAAGAATGCTGTGATCAGTGACATCAAATGCTGTGGTAAGATCCAACAGCACAGCCCCGACTAGCTTCCTGTCATCTATACTTGTCAACCACTGATTACTCATGTGTACTAATGCAGTGCTCGTCCTGGTCTATAGGCATGCTGTGCTTTTCAAAGTAAGTCCATTACTACTAAAATAATTTAACATTTGATTAAAAATAATTCTCTCTAGTATCTTACTGAGCACAGGGAGTATGCTAATTGGTCTACAATTGGAGCCTATAAAAACCTGCTTTTCCATCTTTGGGTAAAGGTATAATTTTTGGACTCTTTCCAAAGCTCAGGAAAGGTTCCACTGAGTAAAGATCAATTAAAGATGTATCGGTTTGGAAAGCAAGCTAGCAACGATCTTAAAATTTTTTCCATCCAGGTTATATTCTCGATGAGAAAACATAAAAAGGACAATGTTTGAATGGCACACAAAACTATAACTCAGTATGCAGCTATTTAAGTGAATGTCTGCGCATTTATAAGTAAGTAAATGCACAGACATGCATGTGCGCGAACACACACACCACACAGCAACGTACTTACGTGTACGTTGCTGTGTCAAAGGGACTTCCTGGGAGGTGAGACTGCTAGCATCAGATGTGTAAGTGGGACAGTAAATGCATACTGACAGTCACAACAAAGGTTCCTCGGGCTAGCCCTTGAGATTCCATTGGAAATACTTGGGGTCATTTTTGACCCCGCTTATGGAAAAGTGAGGTAGTCATACAAAAAGTGCAATTTCTTAAAATGTATGGGGGAAAAAATGCAAATGGACTCATATCATAAACATGTTTTATGAGGAATACCTGAAATATGAAAATATAAAAACTTTTAATTTTAAAGATTTTGAAGAATAACAACCCTTGGAGTCATTTTTTTAAACCCCACTTATGCATCTAAGGGTTAAGGTATTGCCTGACTTTGCCACCAGATTGATTCATGTCTCCTCTTTCCTCCTTACAATACTCACATCCTGGCCTTTTATCCGTCTCCTGCTCCAACTGCAGAACAAACGTGAGTTCACTTTTAGCTCTGATTATCTGGAATCATCTCCCTCAATCAGATTAGAGGAATATCTTGACTTTTTAAGTGGCTTTTAAAACACTGTCCTTATACGTAAATCTATTGATAGTTTTGTCTTGTCTTACTGTGCTTCTTCATTTTGTTCATTTAGTCTAGTTTTATTTTGTATGTGTGCGTAAAGTGTTTTGCATCTGCCTGTTTTTAAATAAAACTTTACTTACCAATTATTTTGGAATGTATTTAGTTTAGAAGAACAGGCCTTTGTAATTAGTAGTTTAAGATAGACATTTTGAATATATATTTCACTGAACTGACACTTATATTTTTTATCAGTAAAATGGCTGAAAAGGAGCATAGATTGTACTTTCTTTTGCCTTTAGGGTGAATTCATTATTTTTAGCAGTTGTCTTCATTACAAATGCTTACTTATGGTTACAGGACAGGAGCAGTTTCAGTTTATGTCTCTTCCTCTCACTGCATCCTTGTTTTCTGTTTCACTCCAGCTTTGTGGTTGAAACACCGAAGGGAAAAAAAAAAAGGGGAAGGAAGTAAAAGTTGTGATGGACTTCCACTTTAGCCTGAAAAATAAAAGAGAACATAAAACTGAAATTCACATTTCCACTGAAACCAAACATTTTCTTTGAAATCTGTCACCATAAAATCATATCTATCTGATGGGTTTGATATCAAACAACTGATAGGTAAATGAAGACCAAAATTCATCAGATAAGTCTGAAAATATTGATTTGATCGCACCACAAATGTCATGAGTGAACAACTACCACGCAGCTACAGTGGAAAGAAAAAAAAAAACTTACCTTCCTTTTTTCCGAGCATTCACACATTTGATTTGGGCCTGCAAATGCTAAAGGTGTTAACCACATCTGCACATAAATACATGCGAAAGTCACGATGCAAAGATCACAAGCCCACACTTTATGCTGACATTACAAAATAGTTCACAGATATCTCATCTAATATCAGCAATTTAAAATAAAATAAAAAAATCCATTAGAGATATAAGAACGACACTCAATGTACTGACATACAATTTTATTATTAATTATCGATTTTATTTTCCTGAATGTTGTACAAGGGATACAACAATATGATTCAACAAAACTCAAACTTATTAATGTTCTCTTTTTTCACTGCATTTTATTATTATTGAGACCTATATTCAGTTGTGTCTTTGCCTGATTGTTTAACATAATTGTGTGGCACAATGTTATAACCCCCACCCCTTAATAAAAAGAGAGCAAACAACAGAGATACCTTTTGTCTCTTTAGGCTGTTGTATGTGATGTTCAGTCTGAGTGAGAAGGGATCAGAAACTCTTGTATTTACTCAGTTGTCCTGCAGAAAACTCTCCTTTTGTTTTATTCTTGAATAAAAGTCTGCTACAAAGGAACATTTCCATCAACTGCTGCTGAATTCCACCGTATTACATTAGAGCAAACGGTACAGATCAGCAACTTATATCAAGCTTTTGCGCAGCTGTGCATCTCTGTTTGTGTGCTTGTGGTCGACTGAAACCAGTCAGACAGTGAATGCTTGTCTGCCACCTGGAATATCTTATCTGAACAACACATTCTCAGAACTCAGCAGTTTGAGTTTTTAAAAAAAATGCTAATATTTTTCAAGCATTATCAGCTCGGTCAGATTTTACGCAGACGGCATGTCTACAAAATGCAAAATGTAATCTTCCACTATTTTCAGGATTAAATATCTCAATTTCCACTACAACCAATTAACCCAACACAGTTTAAGAGGAAGACTTTAATTCTACTTTTATTTTCCTTACCTCACTTTCCATCTTCTGTGTTTTGTTCCCTTTGTCGCCACATGTGGCCACAAGCAGTAATTGCAGTTACTGCTTATTGCAGTTGTGTTTCCCAGAAATCCAACCATTTTTCTCTCACGAGGCATCGTCGGACAGTTGGTAATCGGAAAATGGGTCACAAGTAATAATCACCATAAATGAAAATGAAAAAGGAATAATGTCTACTGAGAGAAAAAAGCAGCAGTTTGTCATATCGTGTTCTGCACCTACCTATTGTTTTTGTTGTTGTTGTTGTTGTTGTTGTTGTTGTTGTTGTTGTTGTTGTTGTTGTTGTTGTTCGGGTTTGTGATTTTGAGTAGGACTGCCACCAAAGAGACCCAGTTTGTAGCTCTGTATATGCAAGATGGTGATGCATAGTGACTTCAATTTACATGTCTGAATGGAAATGTTTGAGTTTGCCACCTTAAAAGTTGTCATGTACATTTTGGTTGGGTCAAAGCTTTAACTCTTAATGAAGCAGGTTTATCTCCATAGTTGCTAAAGCTGGAGGGACTTAGATTTCATATTTATATTATTTAGGTTAAGGGCTGTAGCTTATATTACTGTATGATCTGAGCTGTATTATTAGATTAGAGTGTTATTCTCCATAATTAATGCCACTGTAAAATTGCAGATATATATATATATATATAATAGTCAGGTGAAGTAGTAGTATTTTATATCATTTTTATAGAGTTTCAACCCCTAATTTGGATATTACTCAGGTAATATTTATACCACAAATAAAACTATAGGTTCTTAACCCCAAACTCCAAGACTTGATGGGTTCATTTATAATAAAAAACAATAATGATTTTTTATTTTATTTTGTTTTTACTCAAAAGCACATTGGTGCAATGGCTGTTGTTTTAAATATACTATATAACTATATTACTATATCACTTGATTTTACTTATACTGCAAATATGTCCAAATGGGAAAAAGTGACCCCAACAAAGATAATTTGCTTTCTAGGATCTGTTAGTTTGGATCTTTGTTCTTTATGAATCCAAAATAATAAAATTATGTTCACAAACAGTAGTTCATGTGTGGATTGACTATTTACAAAAACTGTGAGCTTAAATAGTATGTGTACATGCAGTTTTAAAGTTCTAATAGGTTACACAGCTTTATTTTTACTGTTTTTCTTACATGTACACTTTTTAATGTATTTCTTAAGATAGAATTATATTAGTCCTGTCACCAGACTTGATGGAGAGTGGAATGGGGGGGAGTTTTTCAATCTTGTGGTTTTACAAGTTTCACTTTCCCTTGTCAAAAAATTCCCTTCATCACCGGAAAGATGACACATGCGGCCGTGGAGAGTATTTAGGCGACCGTCAACCTCTCCAAGTCACAGTTCTCCTGTCAGCAAGCCTCCCTCAGCTCCTGCTAACCTCTCTGGCTCTGCCATCATCCTCACCACACTTTTTCAGCACCAGAGTCAACTTGACCAAAGAGGAAACCAACAATGTCCGGCATCATGAAGGTGTTTCTGCTCCTTGCTGTCATGTTCTGCATCTCCGAAGCTCAACGTAAGTTTTTTTTATTCCACTTTTATCATCTGGGACTCACAAATAATGTGAGATTTTTATTAATGTCAGCTTGAATTGCTCAAAAGATTAATCTTTTTTCTTTGTTTTTCTTTTCAGTCAGTGAGCAAGGACAGCAGTGTCTGTGTCACCGTGTCAGGAACGGCATCATTTCAAAGTCTGCCATAAAGGACATCCAGATCTACCAAGCTACCATCTTCTGTTCTAGAGTCGAGATTGTGTAAGTTATGAGTTTTCAGAATTAAGAAATTTGAGGAGTTGTTTTGGAAATCCTCTGTCTGACATATTCGATTGATATTTAAACTTGCTATAGCTCAAATAAACCACGACATTCATAATACCTTAGAGGACACTGCAAAATTTCTTAAAGTCAGTGTAATTAACTAGTAAATTAACATAGCAATAAACACTTATATGCTTTTTTAAGCCACATAATCTCTGAAAATCACTGCCTCAGGCTATATGCATCTGTTTTAAATTAAACTCGTCTCTTTTATCTATTTCTGCAGTGTCACCAACATCAACGGCTATCGCTACTGCCTGAACCCCAATCAGAAAGCAGTGAGGAGACTCATGGACAGCATCATGTAAGTATTATTAGCCTCATCTTAAATACACCGACCATCTAATTATCGATATTAATGTTTGAATGAATCCCTGTAGATGGACATAAACTAGTGAATAATAATGCCTTTTAGATGCTGTTGTAATGTGTCTAATGAGTACTTGTTTTACTGTTATTTCCAACAGGAAGCAAAAAGTCGCTGCAGCCAAACCAACTGGGCTGACTTCCACTGTTGGCAGCACCAGCACAGCTCGCAACTAACTGACTCTTCAGCGCTCTGGCCGAACATGAACCTCATCTGACCTCTGACCCCCCCAACAAAGGCACCTTCAACAAATTTCGACGTGAAATGTATATTTATCTTCTATTTATACTGATGTGCACATACAGTATATCTCTGTTCTTTGTGTTCTCTTTTGTGATGTGTTTGTGATATCTGATATGTTTTTTAAATACATTTGTGTATTGTAGATTTTTCAGAAAAAGACAATAAATTTAAAAAAAAATAAAAAATCAAGAGAGAGTTGAGCTTTGGTTTTCTGCCAGATACACTTTGTGTCCTACTCGTGTGTCAACACTGCTCCCTGGTGGATCAGGACTGCTAATGCATGAAATACAGTTTGACGCTTCATGTGTCCAGAGGGCTCATGCATTCTCAGAATGCTGAGCATTAAATACATTCTGTTACATTCTGGGGCGTCTTTGAGACACAACTGACACCAAAGCTGCCAGCAGAGTCTGGGATAACAGGGTCAATGACCGGCCAGCACCATGTGCTGACGCTCAGCTCTGACAGGGGCGGCTCAGCTCTGGTGAGTCCTATAGGCTGGTATCTTCTACGCCCATGCGCACACACACACACACACACACACACACACACACACACACACACCATAATTGATAATGATGCATTTCCTGACCCCTAACCTTAACCATCACAGCTACATAGCTACCCCAGCTGTAGCCTAAACCTCATTCTCACCTCAACCTTGGTACCCAATCTTAACCTTTCAACAGACCAACCAAGCCACAATGTCCCCACAGATAGCAATGACCTCATCAGAGTTTAAAACGGGTCCTCACAAGACAGCAACACAAGCCTCCCAGCTGACCGGGAACGTTCCCACAACACTGGATAACATTACTTACAAGTTCTATTTTATTTTTAAAGGCAAGGTTTTAATTAAATGTTCAAAGGAATAGTTTAAATAGTATATAGTTCCAATAAAGTTAATATAATGCTAAATATCAACATAACAGAGAACATTCCATTCTAAGAAAGCAAAAACCTTTCTCAAACCAACATCTAAAAAAACCCCAAAAAACTAGGCCTCAGATGACTGAATGTCCTTTTTTTGGAGAATGTTCCTGTAATGTGACATATTAAAGGTAGAACATTTTGCTTTGTTGTTGAAGGAACGCTGTACAGAACATTTTTCTGCAACGTGTTTGCACAATGATAACAAAGAGAGGAGGTCCTCAATGCAATGTAGAGCACCTTTAGTTATTTAGTTACCTGTCAAGAACAGATGCGGATGAAAACATTTAACAGAATGTTGTTGGAGCAAAAAAAAAAAAAGCATGAATACATAAATAAAACTTGCTGGGAATACATTTACTACTATAAACACTAATCTATGCCCTGCAGATCTTCACCTTTGACACCAAACCTTCATTCTAATCTGAACCATAAAGTCTTTTTATGGATAACTGTGTACTTGATCATTCACTACAAATTCATATTCACACCCAAATCTATTCTGTGCACATCTCTTTTTTTTTTCTTTTGCTATTTATGTTTTAAAAAATGGTCACTACAATAGCAACAATAGCCTCAGTATTGCTATGCAGCACCACACACTCCCCCTCCTCCAAAACATTCTGCAGGGCTTTAAGTTTCACACGATCACTTCCGCGGTTCGGCTGCAGGAGGTGGGTTCACCGGTGTCGTGAGTCCCGTCAGTCCCTCTCTCTCTGTTTGCTCTGCACGTCCAAAAGTCATGGATGATCTAACCGGTGCGCAAACACGCAGGATTCTCTCGGTAAGTCTGCCAAATCGGTGCGACGGTGGCAAAACCTCTGCAGCTGTGGAGTGATTCCAGCCGGGAGGAGAGAGGAAGTCTGACTGGCAGGTGAGAGCTTTGATATCGTTGATTCGTGCGAAAGCTGCAAATAACACCTAGAAATAAAAAAAAGGCTGTGATGACATTTAATACATGTAGAGATTATGTGAGTTTAGGGGGAAAAAACAAATGGTTTAGCCACTGGATTGAACACTTCTAGGTGTGGTCTCCCGGGAAATACAGCAGCATTAAAAATGATTTTTTTTTTTCCAGGCCTTTTTTTTTTTTTTTTTTAAATTCGAACGAGTTTTTATCCCCTCACGTATCTCCATGGCGTGACTTGGGTTCTTTTTGTTGTTGTTTTTTTTTGCAAGTCACTGTATCTGGCAGGGGCTTCCTACAACAGTGCTGACGTGAACAAAAGCGTCTGGAAACTCGCAGAGCAGCCCATCGAAATCTGCAGAAACCTGAATTCTACTAACAACAACTAAAATAAATCAAATAAATTGCAAGATCCTCATTCGTTTAACTGAGGAAAGGAGGGCAATGGAAAGCGAGCTCAGACAAGAGTGATAAGGAGCACTGATAACAAGTTCACCATCAGACAAAATGACTGATCACTGTCCCAGTATTTTATGTAATAGGGAACTAAGTGCAGGACAGGATCCATTTTGTCAGACATTTAAAGTTTCATTTCCCCTGTGAATAAAAAAAACAACATTTTGGCTGTTGTATTCTGCGATTGGCAAGCTTTGTGACAGTGACTCTGACACAGACTAGTTTTAATGACACTGCTGTAACCAGACCCTGTGGTTCTATTTGGAGCATGTCAGGAACAGGACACTGTGCACAGTAAATACACCTCTGATGTGTTTATTCTCTGACTTAACTGTGATTAGGATAATAAAAGCATGCATACAGTACATTTATTAGCCTACGTCTTTCTTCAAGTCTGTCTCTGCCGTCTTGTTGTATACATACTTTTTGTCAGTGGGAACAGGCCTTTCTGGCAGCCTAATGACACTGTGTGATGTCATGTGATGACATGCTCAGGTTTAACGGCAAGCTGAGCGAAGGGAGAACCTCCACGCTGTCAGAGTCCACTGTGGTTAGCCCCTCTGATCTGGTGTCAAAATGGCCTCAAGACAGGGAGACATTCCAGGTAATGCAGTAATTTAAGTTTGTCAGATGATGTAGACGTGATTCGGTATCATGCAGATTAAAATGGAGCTCTAACGTGTCTTCTTTACTCCCATTCTGCAGCACTCGAGTCCGGCACTTCGTCCGCACTCTTCGGTGCCTTGTCGTCTCCCATCGCAATGGCCCGACGCAATATCAGCTACGATGAGCACATGGATGGCCCCATGCACTCACCCCCTCCAGACATGACTGTCAACATCTTGTGGAAAGACCCCGTCATCCCGCAGCACAGGTTCAGGAACACTGCAGAGGTGCTTCCCTGTTTGCTGTTACTTTCTCAACTTCATTGTTTTGAACCGGTTGTCTGAACAAAACGTTCTTTGTATCTGTTTATGTGTAACTTGTTCCTGAGGGTTGGATGCATACCTGGACACTTTTGATTTCCTCATCTGACTGTGATGTAATCGGTTTGTTAATTCTAAAAGCATAAACTTGTGTGAACAGGAAGGTGAGAGCAGTGGGAAGCCGCTGACTTTTGAGGTACCATCGCCAGCCAAGTCCCCAGTGCCTGTGGTGAAAGCCAAAGCCACCTCTTTAATGAGTTCACTAATGATCAGTAAGTCAACAAAAACAGCTGAGTAACTTCATGAATCAACTTTTATTCTCATTCTGATACATATTGAGACACTTTCTACAGTACATGCCACAGAATTATGCACATATGCAGGATCATATACAAAGATTGTCCAAATTGGCTAACAGTTATCAGTCTTACGAGCATCCGTGGTACTAAAAGGAGCTCAACATTGACTGCACTGTTCGCCCATGTTCACTCAGAGCAAACCCAAGAGAACATCCAGAGGTTTGAACACCAGGCAGGGCTGACAGATGCTGGATATTCTCCCCACAAGGGCCTCTCTGCAGAGGAGATCCGCTTCCACCGACGAAATGATGGCACACTGCCAGTGAGTATAAACTAATGTGAGGCCTTATTGTGACAAGGAACCATGTTTTGTCTCTGATCACAATTAATAAATCACTAAATAAGCTCATGAAACATCTCTTCTCACCTACATGTCTGACAGGTGGGTTAGCGAGCAGCACAACTTAAAAGAAAGGTCAGAGGTGTGAAATGACAGGTCTAATATGGTTTACTTGATGAGCTCTGGTTAGGATGAAATGTCATAACAGAACAAGAGAAGCAAGTTTTTTTCTATTCCCAGTAAACCTTCAGCAAGATTAAGCTGATCTGTTTCTAAGTGACCAGCGAAATTCCATTTGGAAATGTTGCATTGTCGCAGACCAGCTTTTAAAAAAACTGATTTTCAAGGTCATAATGGATTGTTTCAGGAATGTTGTTCTGTCAACAAAATGTAACTTGCACAAATGAAAAGACTAAATGTGTGTTACATGTTAACTAACCGTAAGAATTAAGTATTGGGTTTGACCTTTATATGTGGTCGGTTTAGCACATTTTTCTGGTCAGTGCACATTCACACAGCACTGTGTGTGTGTG